>NC_053189.1:14925686-15233542 GCF_905163445.1 Pararge aegeria
ATTGTCGACGGAGCAGGCTGTAACGGTAAAACTCTTAAGAATTTATGTTTTACAACTTTTAAATATACCACTTTTTTATAAATTTAAAAGGCATATAAAAATATTCGGAACGGAGAAAGCGCTCAGGCCGCGATTGCCATAGAGTTATACCAATTACAACTCTTTTTTTGTATTTTACGGTTTAATAAACGAAAAAAAAAAACAATCTTCAGCATTTGCAAAATCGACATTCTTCAGTTGATGTTCAGCTGGTGGTTACAAAGTCAACCCAAAAGCTGTTAAATAACGCTATTTAATGGGTTACAGTAACCCGTCTCGGTACAAACAGACACACTTTTGCATGTTTTTGTAACATTATTAAGGATGTCCACTACATTTTTAAGTTTCTAAGAAAGTAAGAAAGCTTTTCCTATTGTTATACAGAGTCTTTTGTCGCCTTTAATACAAGTGTATTGCACAGCTATAAAAGTTTATACAACGGTTCACTGAAGTTTATTCAAACGATTTCCCTGCTTCTACAAGGATAAGAAAATAAATACAACAGGTGCGTATATACGCCTGGCTATATAATAAGGCGTGAAATAATATATTCTATTTTAAATAACGTTTCAATAGTTTAAAAGGAAAAGGGTATTTTTGTGGCGTATTCTCGGCTTAGCACGTGGGTTTTTGTTTGACGTCATAATAACAGTACCCATTAGGTATTATGAAAGCGGTAAGGGTTCCATACCAAAATTTTAAAACTATGTTCTTTATTGTTCAACATTCATCTTATTTCAGTACAAGTCAGATATTGATAAAGAGCATATTCACATGGGCTGAAATGGGAAGGGTCATGAAACATCTCCCCATACGCAAAGTAAAGCGAGTAGCTACAGAGTCTTTCAAAGTATTAATTATATAGAACTTTATGTAAATACCTATTACAGGAAAAATAAAAAGAATTGTCTTAAAATTAAATGAGATTAAAGATTATTTAAATTTAGCAATAAAATATCTGCAAAACAAACTCCGTAACGCAATTCCAAAAAAAAATACATATATATTTTTCTGTTTTTCAAGAGGTTTCATTTAACTATATACATTACACAATAATAGTTTAGATGAGCAGTGGGGTGTACAAACGATTTCAAATGAAGCCTCTGAAATTCCTACGATAACTAGCGTTTCCCAGTGACTAAATCTGCATATCTGCTTCTGAAAAGTTAATTTTTTCAATAGAAATTTAGGGTGATATTAAAAAGCCTTCGTCTAGAATAAAAAAAAAATATTATGGTTAGCAATTTCAAAAAAGAATATTTTAGTTCTGCGTGGTAGTTAGAGCGTTAATACAAAAAAACTTTACTTAGATTTTAGTTAAAAAAAACTTACAATTTCTTTAAGGCGATGGAAACTTGCAGTTATTAATAATAACCAATCTGTATTTCGTTGCATTAACTTATAGAAGCAGACGTTACTTCGCGGAAATCCATGATATAAAATGAAAATTAAGCTTATTTTTTTATAATTCGCGAAAAGCTGGTGTAATGTGTGGTGGTGGTGAATATGTATGGTGTAATTTATAATTTCTTCAATCCTTATACTCCGCACCAAACAGATCTTCAGTCTCCTGCTTTTCGCAGAGTATAGCAAACTAAGCTTAATTTTCGTAATGCAAAAAGAAGCTGCCAATTAGTCTGTCAATTCAAGATAATAAAGAAATGGAAACAATGCTATTTTTCTTTTTCAAAATATAATTACCGCAGACATTTTAATAAGCACATTTCTGTTATTAAAACGGTTGAGTAAATTGAAGGGCGCCCTTTAACTACTCCACTTTATTGAAGCCCTCTTCAATAATATAACCTTTTGTCACATTTCATGCAATAAATCTCTTTAATCTCTTCGTTACATTGTTTAATATGTCATATGTATTTGATTCATAGTTATAAGACAAACGTATTTTTATTGAGTGAACCTTTTTGTAATGATTTTTGACGTGACAACGTCTTATAATTCGATGGAGCGGGCTGCACGCACGAAAAAACATAACGTATGCGGCGTTACCCCGCTCTGAGGCGTTCCATTCAAGGCTTGAAGTGCAAGCGAGAGCGCGGAACGAGCGACAAAGAGGCACGGTCGGCCTCCGCTTTGGACATCTGTCTCTCTCCTACTTGAGTGAGCGATGCGTCCGTGTGGACAGCTTCTATACAATATTACATTTACATGTTTTCGGCAAGGATGAAGTGCAGTGAAAAGTGAATGTGGTGTCAATTGTTTATAGCAACGATAATATCTATAAAATAAATAAAATTTAAATTTTCTTTTGAAAAATGCAACCATTCCATCAGTATTTTCATACGACGTTGTCACGTTTAACTATCGTCAGTAAGCCGACTTTACAGACAACCAATTTTTTTATTTCAATGACAAGGCCATATGGTATTTCTTGTACCCTATATAAATTATGCAAAGATCTGATAGATAGTCTGAAGATAATCTGATATAATCATTATGAGACCATTATCAGCCACTACAGGGCACGGGTCTCCACTTAGAATAATAAGGGTTAAGGCCGTAATCCACAGTAGATTGATAGACTTCACGCGCCTTTGAGAACATCATAAAGAACTCTCAGTCATGCAGATTTCCTCACGATGTATCACGATTTTTTTAACCGTTAAAGCAAGTGATATTTTATATCTTTGAACGCACATAGCTCCGAAAAATTAGATGTCGGTCCTGACCACCAGCTTTTTTGAGGATTTTTTTAGGAAAAGCTAACTTCATAACTTAATATAAATTTACTGTGAGATGGTGATAACAAAAAAAAAATGTTGTGGGCTCTTCTTAGACCAGGGCGCGTTTGGAACCCTCGTAGCTTTACGTTTAAGTTATCACCATCCCCTAACAATTATGTAAACAAATTATATGTATGAACGCTTCATAAGTGCCTGTGATAGACCTACATGAATATATAAATTTTAATTTGATTTTGATTTTTACTGGTCAAACGTGGCGTTTCAAAGCGTGAAATGTAGGATATTAAGAGTACAAACGTATTCCCTTCATGATTCGATTTTACTTCGATTCATCACCTATTTCTCACCTTACTACGCTGGACACAAGAGTAAAAAACGTAGACTCTTTGATGCTCCAATTCCTCTAATGAAGATTTTCTAGATTACATCTACTCACGCGTTTGTTATTATATATAACCAGGGCTGAAGCGATAACGTGCTCCCCGTGGCACTGAGGTGGACAACGCAAACTCCGGGTCGGTACTGCAAATTTCTTTACAGCAATTACCTAGGATGCGCTATACAAGAATGATTTTAGGATGATGGCTTGCCGGCTAGTGTATGGCATGTTTGAAAAGAACACACATATGACAGTTGCCATCATGCGAAAAAAGACATCGTCGCTACTTACACGACTGCACTCAAGCTCAAGTGGTTTGCGAGCAAATCATTGATCCCAGAACATTTTATTTGAGTATTAATGAGGCCAGTTTCTGTGTTCTCTTGGTTATGGTCTTACTAATAAATCATTATGAGCCTCAGTGTCCCAAACAAAGTGAGGCAATAAACTTTGATATGATTAACATCCAATCGTAGGTTAACTGTGTTTTTGTAAGAAAAGTAACCTTTTGTCTTCGGGCAGACGATGATCTATATTTAATCTTTTACACCAAACTAACAATAGCGTAACCTTTTCGTTTTTACTGTGCCAAGGCCGTATTTGATGCTCTGCACCCACCACCAAGTTAAACAAGTATACATAGCCCTTGTAAGAAAATTGTTCTAACCACAACGGTTGTTCAGTTGGCACGATTCTGTAGCCTTGATTACAACACGCCCATGGTAGCATGTAAGCTTAAAACATTCTTATGTAAAAGCCTCGAATATCTTTGCGATGCAAGAAAAAAAAGTTTATCAATGCATTCATTAGATCATTAATCTCACTTGTCATTTTTCGACCATAGACAAGCTTTGTAAGCGTGAAGTCAATATTACCAGTTTTTAATGTTTATATCCTCTTTGAGAAATTCCCAAATTTAAATATTTTGTTTTTTTTTTTTTTTTTTTTTACTATAATTTATACGTATACAATTATTAGTTATGTATATTGTGTACTGAGTTTGGCTTTTAAAATTGTGATATTTGTTATTTATCAAATTTTGTAAATAATTATCATTTTGGTTTGTTTGTTTATTAGTTTGGGCCTGCGCAGATTACAGGATTTCATACTGGACCTTTATTTAGCTGCCTAGGTACCTAAATCTCAACGTTCAAGTTAGAGTTATGATTTTAAGGGAGTTTTTTTTTTTTTTTTTTTTAATTTTTCTTTAGAGTTGTTTTACAAGTCTAACTTGTTTTTCTTTTTTTTTTTTTATTATTATTTTTATTTTTACAATTTTTAACTGTTTTCCTTTTATTTATTGGATATGTATTGTACATTTGAAGTGATTTTCTACAGGACTTGCTGGTACGAAGAAGAATATTGCTACATTGATAAATAGTTTAAATATAATAGTGAATATAATTTTATCGTAACTTATTGACTATATTTATTTATTTACATTTATATATATATATATATTATATATATTTAATTGCTAATTATTGCTACTTATTATATAATGACTTCATTTAATAGCAATTGCAGCGAAACTAATTCAGATATTGAAGATGTTTATTGTACAGGCTCGTCTTCGTCCAATGACAGCTTCCATAGTACAGTTATACCGCTTAACTCTGCGCTTGATAGTACATTTTCACCATATCCTAAAAATTTTAATGTTGTACATATTAATGCACAGAGCATTCCTTCGCACTATTCCGATTTTCTGACTTCTTTTGATACAAAAAGCATTCATGCAATTCTTGTGTCGGAGACGTTTCTTAAACCTTGTCTCCCTTCCACGTCCTACTGTTTGCCTGGCTTCCATCTCATTAGAAACGACAGAACGGGTAAAGGTGGCGGAGGTGTTGCAATTTATTTACGGAGTCACATCCCCTTCCGTATTTTAACTAAGTCTCCATCAACGTATTCTGAATCGTCTGAACACTTATTTATTGAGGTTCAGAGTGGTCAGAATAAACTTCTTCTTGGTGTCTTTTACTGTCCTTCACTTCATATTAATTATTTTGGAACATTTGAAACTTTACTCGAACAATACTCATCCACAGTTGATCATACCATTATTATGGGTGACTTTAACACGTGCCTTATAAAAAACGACCACCGTTCTAAAAATTTAATGAATATTATTAACAGTTCCAATCTTATGTTACTACCCACGCATGCAACTCATTTCTTTCCGAACTGTATGCCTTCTCAATTGGATCTGATGATGGTATCTTCGCTGAATCTTGTTGACAGTCATGGACAGCTACCTGCAGAGGCTTTCTCCTATCATGACTTGGTCTACTTGTCTTTTAAAATTCGTCCTCCTAAAGCAAAGCCAACTATAGTTATGCGACGCAGCTTTCGAAACTTTGACAATGATAAATTTATGGAAGATCTTAGTGACATTGATTGGGAGACTGTTTTTGCTGCTAATTCAATAGATGACAAACTTAATATTTTTAACTCTATTTTGATCGGCCTTTACGATATACATGCTCCACTACGACCTATTAAAATTAAGCATCTTCCTGCACCATGGCTGACTAATGATATCAAAGCACTTATGTCCAAACGCAATGCAGCTAAGGGTAAATATAAGTTAAACCCATCCGCCGCTAACCTTATTAAGTATAAAAAACTTCGGAATCAATGTAGTAGACTTTGTCGAGATGCTCAGCGCAAATATATTCACTCCTCTGTGGACCAAAAGAACACCGGTAAAACATGGCAATTTCTAGCCTCTCTTGGTGTTGGCCGTCAACGCCAACACGTCTCGCATGCCACTGATTTGGATGGTCTTAATAAGCATTTTGCCACTACATTCTCATTTGATTCGTTAATTAAGCAAAGTACACTTAACCATCTAAGATCTTTGCCTGTACATGGGGCCCCTGAATTCCAGTTTCGCACCGCTACCGCAGCTGAGATAAAGAGTCATATTTTTGCTATTAAATCGGATGCAATTGGTTGTGATGGCATAAGTAGGAAAATGTTAATTGCTGCACTTGATTACATTCTGCCAATACTATGTCATATACTTAACTTTTCTCTTACTTCTGCTTCGTTTCCCAGTGCATGGTGTAAAGCTTATATCATACCAATACCTAAAGTTCTCAACCCTTTAACTCCTTCAAACTATCGACCTATCTCCATTCTTCCCTTTTTGTCTAAGGTTCTTGAGCGTGTTGTTCATCAACAACTTAGCCTCTACTTAACAAGGTATGAGGTCTTAAGCCCATTACAGTCAGGATTTCGGCGTGGGCATAGCACAGCTACGACCTTAATTAAGGTATGTGATGATATTCGGTACGCTGTTGACAATAAACTCCTTACAGTTATAGCTCTCTTAGATTTTAGTAACGCATTTAACACTGTCGATTTTGACTTGCTTTTGGCTGTCTTGAGGATGATAAATTTGTCACCACTTGTTGTCAACTGGTTTCAGGGATATGTACGTAATCGACAACAGTGTGTACGGTTGGATCATAAATTATCTTCCTTCATTTCTCTTACTTCTGGAGTGCCTCAAGGCGGTGTTCTCTCTCCTCTTCTTTTTTCTATCTATATAAATTCGATTTCCTCTGTTATATCTTCGTCCTATCATTTATACGCTGATGACTTGCAGATTTATGTTTCGGCGACCATTGATGATCTTGCATATGCGATTGAATCTCTCAATACTGATTTGAATAATATAACGGCTTGGTGTCGATCCTTTGGTCTTCGGGTAAATGCAGATAAATCTCAAGTAACTATTATAGGCAGTAGTTATTTCCTTTCTTCCATATTGTATAATAGTTTACCGCCAGTTCTCTTTGATGGTACGGCTATTCCGATTAGTACTTCGGTCAGGAATCTTGGACTCATTATAGATAATACTATGTCTTGGGTACCACACGTTTCTCAAATGAGTCGCAAAATTTTTGGTGCTGTTCGGTGTTTGGGGCGGTGGAAAAACTTTTTACCTATTAAAACTAAAATTCTTTTAGCTAATACATTATTACTGCCTATTTTGGATTATGCAGATGTCTGCTATTTGGATTTATCTGAGACCATGCTAAACAAACTTGAGAGGCTGCAAAACTTGTGTATACGGTTCATTTTCGGCATACGTAAATTTGATCATGTGTCTCAGTATCGTGCTCAATTGATGTGGCTACCAATTCGTTCTCGTAGAAACTTACACGCTCTTTCTCTCCTTTACTCCATTTTATATTATCCACAAACTCCACCATATTTGAAAGAGCGATTCACCTTTCTTGGTAGCAATGTTCACTTAAATCTGCGAGCTAATAACGACAGCTTGTTACACGTTCCTGCTAGTCGTTCATTGGCGTATGGCAATTCTTTTACGGTAAAGGTGGTTAATTTATGGAATGAGCTGCCAAGGGACATAAGACAGTCCAAATCATTAAACATCTTTAAATCACGGTTAAAAGACTATTTCCTGTCTAGTATGTAGCAAAATATCTATGTATTTTATGTGTATGTTTAAATAGTAATATGTATTTAAGTTTATATATTGATATATATATATATATATATTGATATTTATATACAAATATATAAATATATGTTTTACTATATATATGTAGTATTAGTATGTAATGTTTATAATTAGCACAATTTAATTATTGCACTATCCCGTTTTCTTTCATATGTTTCTTCAATCAAAGGTTGTCTGGAGGAGATCGCTCCAAGCGATAAGACCGCCTTTGTGCATATGTATAGTTTTTATTTTTTATTTTTTTTGTTAACCTGATTTTATATTTGTATGTGCAATAAAGACTTTTTCTTCTTCTTCTTCTTCTTCAATTGAATTTAATTTTCAAAAGGTTTTTAAGTTTTTATTTTTATTCATCTCACTAGATTTAATTTAAGTGTATGGTTCTCGCTCCTGAGACGGGCGATAATAACTGCGACTCAGTCTTGCACTATAGCAGTATTATCGAATTTTGGTTTCATAAACCGAAATTCGAAAAGAATGGTGGTAAAAATTACAGTTACATTTAGTAGTAGTCCAGCGTTTTGTGACAGAACAACATTTCTGTCAACAAGCAGTATTGCTGTAGTCCGGCCTGGAGGGCGTGGTTGCTGGTGTAATAACAGGCACATGAGGTTTTACATCCCCGTCGTGTGATGACAGCAGATCAGACTGCAGTTGTCACCACGCCTACTCTTCCTGCGGGTGTCGTAAGAGGCGACTAGGGAACAAAGAACGGGCAGCAGCGTCCTTTATGCTACTAATACCATCCACTGAGATCACCGTCTGCCCAACGTGGTGATTATGGGAAAATCCTTCCATTCGGAGAGGCCTTTAGTCCGTGTCGATAGGCAGTGTACTGTAACAGCTTTTGATGATGAATTCAAATTCAAATTCATTTATTTCAAGTAGGCCTACTTTATAAGCACTTTAATGTTTTTCCTGAGGAATCATGTTGTGAAAACGTATACTCAACCCCACCACAAAGGAGTTCTGCACCTTTCGCAGACGATATGCAGATATCACTAATTTATGTCCGTTTCTGGTAAGTCGATTGTTAATTTCAGCTTTTTGTTTGAGGTTTTTTGGATGAAGCTCTAATTCTACGTTTTAGGTTGATGGTCACAAGGCGTGTACCTTGCATGCCAGGCGAAGTGTTGCTCTGTGCCATTAGGTGGTTCATCAGCTTGTTCCATCAATTATTATTAAAACTACATCGTTGCAACGCTTCTGATAGCTGATAATTGTAGAGTGCAATGCCAAAAAACCGCAGTAAAAGTGGGCCTAGCAGTTCTTTTAGCAAAATGCGGAGTTGTTCGGTCACCACACTGATGCCTAGACCTCTTCCGATCAGATGTCGGTAATAATAAATATGCACTGGTTGGAAATTTATCAAGAGAAATGGAATAAGAAGAAAGAAGTAAGTCTGTTATTTGGGTAGTTAATAAGACAATCTAAGATTCTTTACGAGTGCTGTCTATTTTAACAGTGAACAATATGGAAAGGATGGAAAGGATTTGGGAGTTGTCAGTTTAGTGCAGTTTTCTACATATATAATATAGAAATTTATAATTGATATAATGAACATAGCTTTAATTACTAGTATCAACGATAACCAGGCAATACATCTCCTAAAGTAACTTTGGTGTCGGATCTGTGTGGTCTCGCGTATAGAGATTACAGAAATTATAATCAATAACCATGCGGATTGGACTGGTTTTTGTGGATTATAGTAAATCAGCCTTTCATCTTCATTATACTACACGTAATACAGCAAAAGAAAGCCTGTTTCTATATCTAATAGGCGATTTTAGAATGCCGTAATCCAAAATTTTGCGTAGGAGCCAATCTACCTGTCCGAGGCTAGGCTAGGAAATAGGCACGTGTAGCTGTCAGTAACTATTCTAAGGTGTGATAACAAACGTTAAAACCCACCAACCAACCTACCATTAGAAAAGCTGGGTTCATCTATGCTCTAAAATAAATATTATATGACAATGCACACATCGCCCGCCATCTGACCCTAAAGTAAGCGTTGTTTAATGTATAATATACATAAATACTTAAAATATAAAGATAAACATCCATACACTGAAAAACATGTCCAAGGCTCTGTGTTTCATACAATGGAACCCAGAGCCTTGGACTCAGAAAGCAGAATCACCCACTACGCCAATCAGCCGTCATACCATTTTTCCTGTGAGTTTGAGTAATCATGAGGTTCTGATCATCTTCACTCATCTAACTAGAATAGTTTTTAATGAATTAGCACTAACTCTTTATAAACAAACCTAGTAATGCGGTAAAATGAGCTAAATAAGTTTATTTTACCCTTACTACTCTAATTGAAACCTACGCTTTGCGATTCGTACGTACGATTTGCTTCTGTATTACGTATACTGTATACACCAAGTATGTACGGCCGATTGGCGCAGTTAGCAGCGACCCTGCTTTCTGAGTCCAAGGCCGTGGGTTCGATTCCCACAACTGGAAAATGTTTGTATGATGAGCATGAATATTTTTCAGTGTCTGGGTGTATATTGTAAGTATTTATGTATATTATTCATTAAAATATTCATCAGTCATCTCGGGTTGTGGCTAATGATGATAAATTAAATAACTTTAGTAAGTATTGCAATCTCTGCTCACCGATTCTTACAATGTAGAAAACATTCAGCGAAGATTAAAGGGGAGGGCAAAGGTGAGGCTGTTAAAAATAAACTAAAATAACTTAACCTTTGCTATTTCGCGGGTCAAGGCTGTACCCGCTGCACCCATCACTATTCAGTCCGCGACTATCAATAACTCACTATACAACGATCCGAAACCATTATTCCGATCACGAGTCACGTCGACGTGGCTTATTACGCCATTATAGCCATTAAATAGATTAAAAAGCAGCTATTAATCACCACCTAAATATTTAATTTCTAGCAGAAGTCATTTTTATTTTCTTTTGTTTATCGATAATGGCACATTAGAAGTTATAACTATACTAATTACTGTAAAGGTCATGACGAATACTGGTTGCACATCCACGCTGAACAGCGAGACTGATTCTTAGAGCAAAATTGGAGCCAGCCCAAATGCCCTTCTGTTCTTTATTACAGATTAAAACGCGAAAGATTTATATAATTACGTAGTTCAGGTATTCAAACTAAGTAGTGTTCATCATCATCGTCATCATATCAACCGATAGACCACGGCTGGACATAGGTATTTTTTATGGAGTTCCAAATTCGACGGTTTTGTGTGCGTACGCAAGCGGCTCCCTGCGATGCCCTTGATGTCGTTTATCCATCTCATTGAGGGTCAACTAACGCATACCAGTGCGGAGCTACCATTCCAGCACCTTGAAAACCCAACGTCCATCCGTTCACCGAGCTTCACGACTCGCTTGGATATGTCGGTAACCCTGGTTCTTCAACCCCGAGCTCCAAGCTCTCCATCGCCCGCTTAGTGACTCTTAGCCTTCCTATGAGGCCATGCGTTAGGGTTAGCGACCATGTTTCGGAAAATATTGTTGGTTTTATTTACTTAGGCAAATAGCGGAGCATATTTGTTGGTGTAATTGACTGACCAAGCAGTTTGCCACCTGATGATAAATTGAAAAACATCGCCTGAAAATAGAGCAACACTTCGCAGGACATGCAAGGAACAAATGGCCGCCCCGATCAGCCTGCTTGACAGCAGAGATAAGCACGGCAGTAGTAGTGTACAGAACAGGCTGTCACAAAAACCTCTACTACTAAAATAAGTTATGTACTTTATAACGCACCACTGCGAACCTAAAGGTTTCACAAAACAGAATTTACATAAAACTGTTATGTAGTTTTATGTAGGTATATTTGGTGTATATTTCATTTGCAAATTTTTAACCGAGAATGTTCGTGCCTAAAGTTAAAATCAAGTAGGTGAAGTAGGTAACAATGTACGGCCCGGCAAGCGCCGAGCTTCTTTTCAGCTAAATTAACAACAGGTTTACCTTTGAGCTTTCGCTGTGTCAAGGCCCATCCATCATTGTTCACCTACCTGTATACTTGCCTCGGACCCCATCAATAAGTTGCTATAAAAATAGGAATAAAAACCCCATTGAGTAACATTAGCTAATAGTTTCATTCCGTTTATCACGCTATTGTATTCGATGTGTTTTTTTAATCTAACTAAGTATAGAATCATAACTTAGCATCTATCTATACTCTAATATTATAAAAAAGAAAGATTTTTTGTTTGCTGTGGTTCTCAATTGGCTTTACTGCGTCACTGTCGTCGTCGTCGAGCGATTATAACCATTCTTTACAAACAGAAAGCTAAATAAACCCGAAGTAATCTAACCTATAATTTTGTTTCAATAAATAATCCTCTTTTCAAAAGATCCAAAATTAGGCATGCGCTGAGAAACCTATTGGATTAAAGTACTTTTTATTAGGTACCTAAAAAATCACAGGGAAATTGACGGTTCCCTCGGTATTTGTAAAAACAGTAATTAACGCGGACAACAGCTACTTGTAAATAATAAATGTTGTTTTGTTGTCTTTTAACTCAGGCTATAAGGGATTCCGCATACAAGACGGTCATGCGTTCCGCACGCATTAAGCAAGAGATCGAGATGTCTGCTGTCAGAAAAAGAGTATAGATCGCTTTTAAGCGATAAGGCCGCCTATTGTACCTTTACTCCTTTATTTTAATTGTCTAGTTTTTAATGCTTGTTTTTTTTTAATTTTATGTACAAAAAAGTGTTTTTTAAAAATTCAAGAATTCAAAAAAAGAACTAGGAAGTAATGAATATATTTAACCTAAAATATGATTTATACATATAGCAGACAGGTTGCTTCGTCGTTGAGCCGGTTGGTTTAGAACGACATTTGTATGACTAGAAATGTCAAATGTGGCTTGGTGGACTTGACATTCCTCAGTCCTCTATATCTTTTACTACCCGTTTGCCCGCGACTTTTTTCGGGGTTTTAAAAAATCTGCAGGCACCCTTCGTTTTAACGGGATAAAATGCATTCTATAGCAAGATCAAGGATGCAAACTATCTGTATTTCTATCCAGAAGAGATAAGTTAAGCGTTCAAGCCATCAGTAACGAATGCTACTTTTTAAAACATCCGAATAACATATTTTTATCAGCAGCCTTTCCGCGATAATACATCTCGTGTGCGAAATTTCATCAAGACCGGTTCAACGGTAGAGCCGAACATAGGTAACGACCGGACAAACAAACAGATACAATTTCGCAATTTATAGATTAGTCTTTAGTTCATACTTCGCAAGTAACTACTAAGAAAATAAAATAAGCAAAAGTTCACAATAATAAGTTACCGAGAAAGTTAGTTACTTAATAAAACTGAGTGATAACTCTAAAACTTAAAACAACTAAAATAAGATGAATACCAAAAAGCTCAAACTGACCACGAAAAGTAACTAAAAACCGTAGTTTTCAGCGGCATTTAAACAGAGTTAACATTTCAGCAAGTGAAAACAAATAAACCTGGTTGGGTGAAAGAGTACGGCACGCCAGTTCGGCAACTTTGCAAACTTCAGTGGAATTTACACAAGCTTTTACTGAGCTAGAGTTTTAATTTACCTAAAGAGTAGAACGGCTATTGCGTGCATTATAATATTAAAAATTGGTCTTCAATTCAATGCAATGCTTATGCGATCACCAATGCGTCTGACCAGCGTGGTGTTTATAGGCAAACCCTCCCATTGGGAAGGCTTTTAATTCAGCAGTAAATAGATTAAAGGCCTGTCATTAATTTTAATTTATTTTATTAGGCAACTAAAACAACTTACAATACCTAGTCTTAATTCTTATAAAACATAAAATATATATTTAAACAATTTTCTAGTCTATATAACAGAATAAAGGTTTTTTTTAAAAGTGCGTAACGTTTAGTATCAAAAAAAAAACAAACTACTGTTTTTTTAGTTAGTAGCTAAGTATACTAAATATCTAACAACGATGTGACGATTGTTAACTTAATCAGTTACTCTAGGGATACTGGTTATGTCGGTCAAAGTAAACGTACGGTAAAAAATTTGTTATTATAAATATGTTCACGAATTGTTCTCTCTATCACTAGATCAAATATCTGCGTTGTTACAGTAAAAAAGATTGAAACTCGAGAGAATAGTAGAAAAATATGAACTGTAAGAGATTGGTAAACGGAACTAAATATTTGGTAGGAAAAAGATTTATTGAGATTTGGCGCACATTTATTGATACTTAATTTGAAACGTAAAAATAGGGAAAATAGACATTTAACAGCTAAGTCTGCATGTTTGTCTATGCCATTCTAGCGCTAAAAATGTATAAACCGATGTAAATGCTGGTTTTAATCGGAGAGTTAAAAGTAAAAAGAGTGTTTCAATAATTACCACTGAATACCTGTTAATTACAAATCATACGTAAAACCAAAAGATTAAAAATCTGTTAAAAGCTTTATTACAAGCGGAGGCATCCGGAAATCTTAAATTTTTTTTTAGTTGCTGCTAAGAACTTTCGAAAGGAATACAGAAATTTGTTCACAAATACTCGTAGTTAATTAGCCTAAAAAACTAGGGCAAAATTTTACGACTTGCAAACAACAATTTTACTTTAATTAGCGAAAAGTTCTCCTGAAATACCGGTTTAGTGTAGTTAAAATATAGTAAAATACTAAGTAAGCATTTCGGTAAGTAAAAGTTTTAACCTAGAGTTACTTAGTTAGAGTTCAAAAGTAAGGCACGTTTGGCAACTAGCAGTAAAAGTTACACGAGCAGCAGCCTTACAGCTCTGCAAATGAACACGTTCACCGTTCTGAGAGAAAAACCGGCGTTAAAAGCATTATTTACAGCATCTTTGGGATTAGTAGGGTAGTTTAAAAGATTAAAGTAAGCTGCAATAAATGTTACAGTGAGTCTATTTAAACTTTGTAGCAAATGAACATCAACTCCACGGTTCATTTTGAATTCATACGGATAGAATTATTAAAGACTGCGCTGGGTGGCTCAGTAAGAGATTTTGGAGCTCAAAGTCGAAATTCTTTGTCGTATACAATACCGACAACTCGTACCGCTGACGGCATTCACGCGAGCGTTTTCTCGCAAAGATATTCTTTCAGCGCAACCTTAGGAATTTGTTTTAACGTAGGCTCTCACAAATATCTCTGTTTGTTAACAAAACAAATGCTGGCGCATTTTGTCATGAACCAACCATTATTTTATGAGCACAATTTAATGAACTATAACGCTCTTAACATATTTATCTGCTTGCGAACAAAGCTCTAGTCACAAACGCTACGCAACGTTTATCGTTAAAAAAAAATTTTGAAAAAATGTTCCCGGATAGTAAAATTTTTAGTACCGAAAACGGCGTTGCGTTTGGTTTCTGCATCTATTGCGGTTCAATAACAGATCTCGTCGTAACGCTGTATGGATCCTCTTTTCAACATATATACAGGGTGTAGACAGACTCAGGGCCACAAGGGAATCTACCTGAATAAAGAAAGTTAGATTATTGTACTTGAGTGATAGTCGTAACACTGTTTACATCTTATTTGAACATAGGTTCGTGGAAGCTGTTCGTGGACCACTTATCATTAACATTTCTGCTTTCACGGTGCTACATTTGGATTTGCGATAGAAATAAACTTAAATATGCAATGCAGTAAATATTTTCAAAGCAAAAAATACAAAGCTATGAATACATAGTACTTATTGTGTAGAATAATTTAAGTTAAAACTCCCACCTTATGTTGGGCTCCAAGTTGTATATAACTATTTGTGAAATTTTTTTGATATCAGGTAGAATGGTGGCAGGTGTGGTAGGATTATGGAGTGGCCGCTTACATCTTTTTTTAAATTGATGATGATTAAAAAAGGGTTCTGTGCCCAGCAGTGGGACTTTAATAAGCTGAAATGCATGATCATGACTCTTAAGACTTAAAGTATTACAAACACATTACATAAGGTTATCAAACCTACATCCCGCTGACCCTAATGTTGGTAGGATATCATTAATTTCTTCACTCGCACATAAATAACTTCTCCGCCTACAAATATATAATTCACGCATCACTGGCTGCCACAATTTATCAAACTTAATAAGGGGTTTAGGCCACGTTCATACCGTTCTAAACATAAAACTATTGAATGAATGAATTAATTAATATTCTGCACATATATTGCACACCACAAAAAAAATTAACAGTACACCAAAACAACAATTACATAAAATTATTAAAAAAAACTCAAAATTCATTTATTTTAAGTATGCCTAGTTTATAAGCTCCTTTGAAAGGTAAAGTCAGTCTGTTTGTAGTGACTCTACCAGCAGATTCCACTGAGAAGAGCTGGCAAGCAACTCAGCAGATTTCTCTTTTCCATCATCATTTTATGGATTAACAATCTTTAGAATTTTTCTGTTTTGTGAGAGATGAGAGCGGAGTGGCCTGCTCCTAAGCAGTCTTGTCGTTAAGCAATTCATCAATCGTGTAGTTACTACACTACACGATTAGTTAAATGTGTTTTAATATATTGTTTAAACAGAAGTAAAGGTAGATCTAATATTACCTTCGGTATCCTGTTATAAAAGCATATACGCATCCCCACAAAGGATTTCTGTACTTTTCTCAGACGATATGCAGATATCACTAATTATTTTGTATTTAGGAAAATATATTACACCTCTGAAACTGTAGCGAAAGCAAAAATTAGGACGCCGGTCTGTTTGTGTTGCTGCTTAATAAATTACGGAATGTTCTGCCATGTTATGTTTATTATGTATTTAACAGCTTTTAGTAGTAGTAGAGCTTTTTGTGACACAGTTTTTCCACAGAAGTAGTACCCGCATGCTTATTTTTGCCTCAAAACAGCATTGTAAATTCAGGCACATGTGACACCTACGACGGTCTCAGGTTGATTAACAGTATGCCGTGCGAATTGTAACTCTGTTTATAAACGATGGTTTATTAAAAGAGTAACACTAACCATTAGATGGGCCGTCAATTTTCCGAAAATTTCGACCATTTTCACACCCCCGTGCCCTTGTACATAAATTTATACGTGTAAGATGCCATCCAAAGTTTTACAACATTACGCTTTCGAATAACATCAAATCGTTCGAGGTATTTTCTTAGACTAGAATCATATGTTTGGCGTGTTTTACGTGTTTATGCTTCCGATATTTTCTGCTTCTCACAACCATCGTATGCGTTATAAAGCTTACGTATTGCAAAAAACCATTTTATACACTTTAATGAACTATCTGTTACCCCGATACTAATTTAACCCACTTTTGTTTCTACTGGCGATCTAATAAAATTTTGTTAGATGCTGCATTATGCATCTGAACTATGATTTGCTGAGTATTTAGCAGGTAATAATGAATATTTTAATTGCAGTCAAGGGCTAGCTTGTAGTGGAAGAAAAAAAATTATGATGATGATTATCATTATCAGATGAATTCCCAATTGGGTTGACAATATCGACCAAACATATTAAAAACCAAATATATAGCATTTTCCATTTCACCGAGGATAACCTTACCTCTAAATACTCTTAAAGTTCACAATTGTGATAACACTCAGTCTGTCACCTGCACCTGCCCACAAATTGACCGCGTAGAAAGTATCAAGTACTTGGGAATCATACTTGATGAAAAGTTATCATGGATTCCACAAGTACTTCACCTGGATGGACGCGTTAGAAAACTAGTATGGGTTTTTAAGAAATTAAGGAACATAATTAAGCCGGAATTGTTAAAAACAATCTATTTTGCCCTTTGCCAATCCATCCTCTCATACTGCATATCTGTGTTGGGAGGAATCGGAAAAACGCATATAATTCATCTTGAACGGGCCCAGCGATCGGTTCTTAAAGTCATAAATCCTACCGTTTTCCAACTCACCACAGTATGAATCCTATAAAGTCCTTACAGTACGTCAACTATTCTTGTTGTCCATTACCCTCAAGATACATTCATCCCTTACATTTGACCCCACATTCCCCGCTAACAAACGCAGAAGCGACATTGTTTGCCGTATCATTTACAAGCCTCGAACATCCTTCTTTAAACACCAACATTCATTACTAGCGCCCTATATATATATATAACAAGATCAATAAAAAATTAAATATCTGTCCTATGACTACTACTACCTAGCTAAAACGAAAATGACGACATGGCTACTGCAAATGAGCTATGATCAAACGGAAGAGTTCATTCTATCAAATAAATGACATACCTAGCCATCCTGTAGTACGTACGAGTATCTATAATATAAACGCACACACGCACACACACACACACACACACACACACACACTAGTGGAACATTTGTATAATTACTGTACTATAACTCGGAGGTGGGCGGTGGTACATGCAGCACAGTTTTTACTATTGCAGTGCCACCCTTGCTAGTATTTAAGTGCCATTGTAACTGTTCCAAATAAAGATTTATTATTATTATTATTATTATAATATCGACCCATTACTGGCCCACTACCCAGGCCGGTGGGCAGGGGTCTCCTTTCTGAATGAGAAAGTTTTAC
The DNA here is from genome assembly GCF_905163445.1 of Pararge aegeria. Taxonomy (NCBI): domain Eukaryota; kingdom Metazoa; phylum Arthropoda; class Insecta; order Lepidoptera; family Nymphalidae; genus Pararge; species Pararge aegeria. Next base: position 14,943,819 of record NC_053189.1, read on the forward strand.
TTTGACTAAGTTTGTTGTGAGCTTCTTCATAGACCAGGGCGCGTTTGGAAACCTCGTAGCTTGAGTTTTAAGTTGATGAATTTAGTTATCGCCATCAACTCACTTCTACGTTATATTTCACATGTAATGTACGCATCAAAAGTGCCATATATGTGCCTATTTGAATAAAGAAATTTTTGACTTTGATTTATTGATAGATTTCACACGCCTTTGCAAATATTAAACATTCTCAGGCCTGCAAGTTTTCTTCCGATGTTTTCATTCACTGTCAAAATGAGCTATATTAAATTGCTTAAACGCACAAACTGCCAAAAAATTTGGAGCTCGGTTTTCCCAAATCAAAGACTGAAGTCTTAAACCCTAGGCTAGTCAAATTTCAAATTTAAAATAATATTCATTGATTTCAAGTAGGCCTAATATAAGCACTCTTGAAACGTCAAGCCTATCTTTGTGTAGACACTACCACCGGTTCGGAAGGCAGATTCTACTAGGAAGTAGCCGCCAAGAAACTCAGCAGTTGCTCTTTTTCAACATCAACAATTTGGATTTTACATTTTAACATTAATTTTTCTATCTTGTGAGAGATAAAAGCGGAGAGGGATTCTTCCATTGAACCTGTTCATTAATAGATATTACTGTTTTGAAGACCTCCACGTGTAGGTAACACGTGGAGAAATTATCAATTTTTATCGTGTAGGTAACACGTGGAGAAATTATCAATTTTTATCAAAAAACTCATAAAAATTTTAAAATTATAGACAGTTATATGTAAGCCAGATAGGCGCGAAAAATAAAATTTCCGCATTATGAAACAAATGAAACCATAATATGTCGATACCCTAGCTGCATCACACATCCAGGCCACCTCGTCAATGGTGGGTGCGGCTGCTACCAGTGCTGAGCAGACCAAGAGGCGTAAATATGATAACCTGGATAGCAGCTTCATTTTTGTGCCTTTTGGAGTAGAGACTGTGGGACCGTAGGGTCCGGAAGCACGAGCTCTTTATAAAGAATGTTCGAAAAGGGCTATCGAGTCTATCGGTGATCCTAGAGCGGGCAGTTACCTTGGCCAACGAATTAGTTTGGCCATCCAAAGGGGCAATGCTGCCAGCATCTTAGGAAATGTACGTCGTTGCGGTGGTTTCGAAGACGTTTTGACGTGTAAAGTATATAAAGTATTTAGGTTATATTTATAAAACAAATGTGATAAAATATGTAAAGTATTTGGGTTATATTTATAAAACAAATTTGAGAGAAATAAATAAATAAAATTTTATTTGTTTAAAAAAAATTAAACCATAATAGATAATAAATGTATCGAACTCGGTCTTCACGAAAGGATAGCCGAAGCCTTTCCCACTAGGCTATCACCGCTTCGCTTCGCATTAGTAAATCATGCAGATTAAAGTTACTGAAATCACTGGAGCGTAGTGCAGTAGGCACTGGTTGATTTGAATTTCAAGTTTGCCTTTTGTGTATCATCGGAAATAGGCCACCAGTCGGACTAATGTTAGAGCAATCAGAGGCAATCAAAAACCAATCAAAAGCCAAACTGCATCGAGCGCCCACTTCCAACTGCCAATAGAATTTGCCATTTCAACTTTCAATTCGATGACTGCGCTAATTCCAATTGGTATTGAAATCTTACTTAAGAAGTAAAGATTTTCTGCCTACAAAACGGCAGCGGTCTTCAAAACAGTAATATCTATTAATGAACAGGTTCAATGGAAGAATCCCTCTCCGCTTTTATCTCTCACAAGATAGAAAAATTAATGTTAAAATGTAAAATCCAAATTGTTGATGTTGAAAAAGAGCAACTGCTGAGTTTCTTGGCGGCTACTTCCTAGTAGAATCTGCCTTCCGAACCGGTGGTAGTGTCTACACAAAGATAGGCTTGACGTTTCAAGAGTGCTTATATTAGGCCTACTTGAAATCAATGAATATTATTTTAAATTTGAAATTTGACTAGCCTAGGGTTTAAGACTTCAGTCTTTGATTTGGGAAAACCGAGCTCCAAATTTTTTAGCAGTTTGTGCGTTTAAGCAATTTAATATAGCTCATTTTGACAGTGAATGAAAACATCGGAAGAAAACTTGCAGGCCTGAGAATGTTTAATATTTGCAAAGGCGTGTGAAATCTATCAATAAATCAAAGTCAAAAATTTCTTTATTCAAATAGGCACATATATGGCACTTTTGATGCGTACATTACATGTGAAATATAACATAGAAGTGAGTTGATGGCGATAACTAAATTCATCAACTTAAAACTCAAGCTACGAGGTTTCCAAACGCGCCCTGGTCTATGAAGAAGCTCACAACAAACTTAGTCAAAGTAAAACTTTCTCATTCAGAAAGGAGACCCCTGCCCACCGGCCTGGGTAGTGGGCCAGTAATGGGTCGATATTATAATAATAATAATAATAATAAATCTTTATTTGGAACAGTTACAATGGCACTTAAATACTAGCAAGGGTGGCACTGCAATAGTAAAAACTGTGCTGCATGTACCACCGCCCACCTCCGAGTTATAGTACAGTAATTATACAAATGTTCCACTAGTGTGTGTGTGTGTGTGTGTGTGCGTGTGTGCGTTTATATTATAGATACTCGTAAGTACTACAGGATGGCTAGGTATGTCATTTATTTGATAGAATGAACTCTTCCGTTTGATCATAGCTCATTTGCAGTAGCCATGTAGTCATTTTCGTTTTAGCTAGGTAGTAGTAGTCATAGGACAGATATTTAATTTTTTATTGATCTTGTTATATATATATATAGGGCGCTAGTAATGAATGTTGGTGTTTAAAGAAGGATGTTCGAGGCTTGTAAATGATACGGCAAACAAAGTCGCTTCTGCGTTTGTTAGCGGGGAATGTGGGGTCAAATGTAAGGGATGAATGTATCTTGAGGGTAATGGACAACAAGAATAGTTGACGTACTGTAAGGACTTTATAGGATTCATACTGTGGTGAGTTGGAAAACGGTAGGATTTATGACTTTAAGAACCGATCGCTGGGCCCGTTCAAGATGAATTATATGCGTTTTTCCGATTCCTCCCAACACAGATATGCAGTATAAGAGGATGGATTGGCAAAGGGCAAAATAGATTGTTTTTAACAATTCCGGCTTAATTATGTTCCTTAATTTCTTACATATAACTTATAACTGTCTATAATTTTAAAATTTTTATGAGTTTTTTGATAAAAATTGATAATTTCTCCACGTGTAGGTAACACGTGGAGAAATTATCAATTTTTATAAATTAAAAATGCATATTACTTATTTCGGCATCGACGGGAGGACAACCGCAACTTAGTTGCTTAAAGAGCTCAGGTTGTCGGTTCGGATTTTTTTTATACGCATTTGAAATTTATAAAATACCTGTCTATTTTAACAAGCTAGGTTAGGGTGCAGGTGTCGTGACAAATTTCTTAAGTTGTAAGTGCGCCGCTGGCCAAATAAATTTGGGAACCCCTACATTCATCCCGGAAAAAAACTCCACATGATCGAAAATGCTTACAACAGCTAGTTAAACAAGGAGTCCATTCATTTTCAGGTGCGATTCCTATGGTGACCGCAACGGTATACTGCGCTCCCGCTCCGCTACGGTACGCAACGCTCGCGGTCTACTGCCTCGGAAGCCTGTTGGGCCTGTACAAGGTAAATATTTTCTTTCATTCATTTAGTCATCGTATATTCATACCTATCAATTTCATAAAAAAGACAAGCCGGACTGTTATGATTTTGACATACGAGGTGTCGTTTGCATTCTCTTAGCCCTTCGATTTATCATTATTTGAAACACTTTATAAAGCAAAATTCTTAAAATAATAAAGACACTTTTTACCTCTTCAACGGCTTCGCACACTCTCATCGCAACTTTTAGTGATAAGGCAGCATTTGCATTTAGCAAAGTATAAGCAGTACAATTTTTGTTTCTTGTATTTTTCTTTGTGTTTTGTTGCAATAAAGTTTTTCTATTTTATTCCATTCGAACTATTTGCGGAATGATAAAAATTAACAAGCAATAATTATACTAAAAATCTTCATATCACGAATATTTGAATGTCTTTTACAACTTTGTCTTCTTCAAATTCATCTAATTAGAAGCCACTTTCTTGGAAGTAAATAACTAGATTATTTGTGTCTACTAATAAGAGCTAGGTTGTTTTTCACTTGGCAATTTGCAGGGCGACTGGTTCGCAATCAACGGGTGCTATTCCTGCAGTCGTAGCAATACGTAGCACTGCGGGCTACGCGACGCTACGTCTTCATTACATTAATCTCATTTTTGTTTCATTACTTAAAAGCACCCTAATCTAATTAAGCCCTAATAACGAAAAACAAGAACCGAAAAATCCTTTTATTTCAGTAAGGTCTTGTTTTCATTAAAATTAAGAAATTATATTTTCTATAAAATTCTTATTCATGTTACGGACGCATATAAAGTGACGTGAGGTGAGGTGAATCAGGTGCTTAGAGGGCACGCCTTATTCACAGCTTGACATAGGTCTTTTGTAGGGAGTTCCTAATCCACGGTCCTGGGCCGCTTTCCTCCAGCGGCTCCCAGCGACTAGCTTGATGTCATCTGTTCACCTAGTTTGGGGGCGACCGACGCTGCGTTTACCGGTGTGGGGTCGCCATGCATGACTTTGACTTGTTGGAAATGCTATTGAAACGGGCAGCTGACGCGAATGTGTTTAATATGACCGTTTGTTGCAGGCAATGCGCGCGTGGTCCCCCTGGGAACGGCGCCTGTGCTTCGCCGCCCCGTTCTGCATGCGGCTGTTGCTGGCCGGCGCGAGGGCCGCACGGCTAGGCGGTGGTGACCCCCACGCTATACTACACGTCTTCTTACAAGTAAGACACATCATCATTATCATCATCAAATTAACCCATTACAGGGCACGGGTCTTCTGCCACAAATAGAAGGGTGTAGTCTACCACGCTGGCCCAGTGCGGATTTGTGGACTCCACACACCTTTGAGAACATAATGTAGAACTCTCAGTCATGCAGGTTTCCTCACAAAGACACTTTTGTGTCTTGCAATAAGGTAGCCTGATGATGCTGATAGAAAGCCTATCTGAGAGACACATTAGCTGTTGGAAGAGAATGGAATAAATAAGTTTTGAAGACAGGGGACTAAAAAGTGATTACTTTATTCTATTCAATATCATTCAATATTTATTTATATCAATACGAGTTGTTCATAACAAATTCAACAAATACCTATTCTCGTATCTATTGACCTACTAAAACATTACTTATCAATGTAATAACATTTTCGACATAAGTGCCCGTTCCCCCTTTCCAGGGATATGTAACTTTATGTAAGAGCACCAAGTTCGACAAACTATCGTTAGGGTTCGAACAGTACTGACTGGCAGAGATCCAGAGCACTTCGTGGTATTATTTGGCAAGTGTTTGACGCCTCGTATTTTTACTTCTACGCTATCCACTTTCCAATAAATACTTCCCGTTTCTTTATTACGTTTCCTGGGGTGGAACTTGGCGTCGATGGGTCAAGTAACTACAGATAAAAATAAAAATACATTTATTATAGTAATGTATTGTCGGACTTAGCAGCAGATAGCCCAGCTGATGTTAAGTCGAAAACTTCGTCCATAAACAGAGCATTACTTCGCAGAATATGCAAACGCGTCCTGAAACGTGCAACCCTGTGCCCATCAACCGGAGGCTCAAGGGTTAAGCCTTATGTTCCAGCAATTACACCGGCAACCACGCAGACTAGACACAGCATTGCAAAAATGCTGCTTAACGGCAGAAATATGCGTGGTGGTAGTACTTCCCTGGATAATCTCTGTCACAAAAAGCTCCACTAGTACTACTAAAATTACTATTTTAAGTAGGCTTACTTTATAGGCACTATTTAAAGATCAAATTTTCATAGTATTTCTACCACCGGTTCCAAAGGTAAATTCAGAGAAAAAGATTGCAAGAAACTCAGCTATTGCTTTTTCCAACATCAAGATTCTATTTACAGTTTAACGGCAATTATCTTCTCGGTATTTATCTTCTCTATGCAGAACCCACGGCTTCCTAACTACCTATGATATATATCATATCGTATCGAAATTTATCAATAAGTAATTGTTATACAGAATCTTCAACTCTCAATTGGTAGACCCAAAATTTCTTTCACAGTCATGTTAATGTTCAATAAAAAAAGATTCTCTAACCTATAAATGATTCCTATACTTATCACAGAGACTAGTAAGAGTTACTTAGCTTAAGCAGTCCCTTAAATATTGAAATGTTGGCGACAGTGAGCTACAATCAATCTACAGTCAATCTACGGCGCTACTGAGTTAGGGAATACGTAACTTAGTATAGTTCTACAAGGATATGCATGTTAAAAGTCGTGAACACTGAGCGAGGTGACAAATAATTAGCATTTGCACTGTGGAAGACTGGCAAATCTCCACACGACTCTAGACTGCCAGAATATATTAGCAAGTGCTTAGCGCCTTGTGCATTTACTTTGCAAAGCTTGGGATTAATTTACGTGAGCTGGGGTTTGAATGTAAGCATTATAAAGCTAGTGTATCTGCCTCCGTAAATCCTTTATGCATAGTCGATTTATACAGAGGATTTATAATCGCTATGCATGTAAACGGGGCAGCACTATTAGAACCCAACATGGCTTTACCGCAGCCATTCTGATTGATATTAACAATTTAAATAAAACAAACACTTTCATCGAGAGCCTACAGCAGTCCACTGTTGGACTAAAGGCCTCTACCGATAGGAGAGTCTGCCGAAAAATCACAATAAATTATTTTCCACGCAAAGTAATTTATAAATCATGTCTGCACACGCCAGCCATCCTAATAAAAAGAAAGAAGCAATACACCATACTATTTTATAAGACTAACAGAATAAGAATAGCCTTAAAGAGGATAAATCGAATTTATTAAAACATTACCTCGATACCTGTAGATCAATTTGGCTTCGGAGAGATTTTTACTGACTTAATACATAAAATTACGCTAGCAAAAAATAACAATACAAGATAATAAATCGTGCTCCGCTGTGTTTCTTGACACTGAAACAGCTTTTGATTCGAATAAGTCTGATATGACAGTCTTAATTTATTATAGACAGAAAAATGCTACAAAATGCAATGCTATTGCATTCGCAAATATCTTGGAATCATACAAATAGAGCATTCAGAGATTTAACGCAAGAAGATGCATACTCTTAAAAAAAATAAAAAAGCTGATATAAAAAGATTTTCTTGTTAAAGATATAAAAGCTGGAGTTCCCCAAGGTAATATTATAGGTATCTTTATATTTTAAGCACCTACGATATTCCAGAATGAGAAGATAATAACATTTCCACTCAAGCTAATGACATAGCCATTATGGTTGTTGGGGCAAACATCACGAAATAATATGTTTTATTTAAATGGACCAATAAATTGCGAATAAAGAAAAATAAAACTATCAATTCAATAGTTTCGTAAGCTCGATGCATAATATTATATTTCCAAATATTGTAATTCAGTTAACGTTTTCTTAAATGCTTTAAAAAAATATTATTAAGGCCAAAGAAATTTCGCAAAGACTGCTAAATTTAGAAGTATGCACGGTTGGAGCTATAATTTAAAGACCTTAAGTTACATTATACTCTGAGCTTACAGTTACAATCACAACACCACGAATCTGAGTGTGCAAATGTAATACCCTTTCTGCCCTGATCGCTGCAATAAGCTGCGATAAGCACGGTAAGATTGCATCGTAATCGACATTTGTTTAGCCAAAACATACGACCCATACCGTCAAATATTAAGCGACTTTGTCCGCGTTCAATTTGTAATAAGTACTTACTTCATCACAATTTGTATACAAACTTTCATTTCCTATTTTACGCCATATTACGTGCTGACAATGAGACGCATGACGTGAACGGCGAAGCTTCTAGTGCTTGAAAGAAATATTTAAAAAATATACCAAACATGCCACAGAGCAGCAGCGACGGACATAGCAGCTACCGGTACATAGATTCATATCGCCCGAAAACTTGAAACATAACTTTACATAAGTTTTCAACCCCCATTTCATACCTTTGAGGGTGGGTTTTAGTAAAACGTTTTCTATGTAGATAAGATCACTTTAAGATACGGGACTCATACAATCCACATTTCTCTCCTTAGCCATAGATTTCTAAAATAAAATTTTACCCACTCTACCTGTCACTCTGAAATCGGTTCAGCCGTTCAAAATATTAGACCGTTACTAAATTATTAAGACACACAAAAAGTTTAAAAACGGTTGTTTGGGTTATGCTGTCGTTCAAGTTATCATCCAAGCAAACTAATATATTATTATTTAAGCCGACTGCTATTACGCCACAGTGCGCAAAAGATGTGGCTCCCTGGTGCGAAGATTGCGGGGAGCACCAACAGCTTTCTGAAGATGATTGCTAGCAGGTTTGACTACAGGTTTTATTTTATTTTTTTCCTGGGCCTGTCTCCGTACTTGGTTGACCGTCCGTTGTACGTGTTTGACTATAGGTATTTGAATCACTGCTGTACCTAATATTTAAAATGGATTTGAGGGCAGTGATTCGCATATGCAAATATTATTTCCTTTAAGTAGTATAGAAGTAAAAAAAAGCTAGCCTTGATGCCTGAAATCACAGAATTCATAACATACAGAATCAGAACATTTAGACTAACCGCCTGTTCGAGAAACACTACTAAAGTGTAGTAGTTCTTGATGCTTCAATATAAGTCGTGTACACGGTTTCGGTATGTTCTTAATTCTGTGCCATGTACTTAAAATACTATTCCTAATTATGAAACAGTTATTTTTAAAATCGCAGACAGACACTTACATTTTATTTATTTGATAGATACTATTACAGCTTCGACAAACAATAAGGAAAATATTGTTCACATTTTTCCCTAACTACTATTACATATTTTCGATAATGACTAATGAAGTAATGAGGTAATGATTCCAAAGCATCGGAGTAAACAACACGTATATTATATACATAATAAGTATACTTACTGGTCCATGTTATATAGGTAGTTTGATTGAATACGGGAGCGTTGATACGGACTAATCAACCCGACCATCCTATCCCATTATCGTAGGCCTCGCCTCGCAAGCTGCCTCCTTCTCATTTTCTTCCAAACTTTGGGCTTTCCAATTCACTTACCACACAACCTCCAATTCACTTAACACGCAAGCGCTCTGGTTTACAGTTATACCTAAGAGTTATACATAGGGTTGCCAACCGTACTCTAATAAAGAGTACTGTAAATTTTTACTCTCTGTCATGTGTTCTCTATAATCTGTAATACTAAAAGTGTACGCTTAAATACCTAATTGTTAAAAAACTGTTCTCTGCGAATGTTCTTCTTTAAAGTGCCAATATCTATAAATTGATTGTCTGTGACAGCCTAATCGACGGACAGAACAAATTATAAGCGTTACAAAACCGTGCCATGTGGTGACGGCAGATCAAAACACAGTTGTCACCGTGTGTCTTTCCGAGGGTTTCGCACCAGGCGACTATAGAAGAATATGACTGAGAACGGGCAGCAGCTTTCTCTGTGCTACTGCTACAATCTTTTGCGAACGTGGTGATTATAGGCAAACCCACCCGGAGAAGCCTTTAGCACAGCAGTGGACTGTTATAGGCTGCCGATGATGATAATAATAAATGACACGTCAATTTAAAATATAAAAGATGATTTAAGAACATATGTGTTTTGAAGTACAAAGTCAGGGATAAATTAGATAACTTTGTAGATAGAATGGTTAAATCCTTTTCCAGATGGTATAATCTGTGGAAATACGAATCTTGCTTCATTCATTATTACTTACCTACCGTTCGTGGACCCTAAAGGGATCCCAACGCCCTCGCGTAGTTAAATCCCGAATAGGGTAGCCTCGCCCTCGCTCGTCTAAGCCCAAAGGGATAGGTGAAGCATCCGGTGTCCTAATATATTTATATCCACTCGTTAAAATTTGAAATGGATATTTCACATATGGACCTATGACGTCAACCGGGTCATTATTCAACATCTATGCAATCGTCCACGTTTGATTGTATTTTTTTATGTGTTACGGGAACCCTTTGTTTTATCTGGCTCAAAAGTATCCTCTGTCTGTCTCCAGGTTAGAAGGCAGTTTATTTCCATGCAAAATTTTTAGTGTTAGTGTTTCCATTATGTCTGATTAGTGATTTAAATTTTGGTCTTACAGTTTTAGGCCTTATCTATCCATATAATCTAATAAAAGATTACGAACCACCTAACTGCCTTTTTTTCTTCTATAGCCGAGCGTCGCGATGCTGTTAGCGCTGATAGTCTATATATTATAAAAATGTTATGTTGGTTTGTGTACGCTTCAAAAACTCAATAAGTTCTGCATCAAGGATTTTTTTTATATATTTTTTGCATCAGTCACATATCCGCGAGTCTTTTATATCCACGCAGGCAGTGGAAGAACAAAAATTTTGTATATCCACAAGTATTGCAAAATTATACTTATATGTAATGTACTCTTTGTTTCGTTTCTCATTTATCAACCATTCCATTAAAATGTGCCACAGCGAAGCGTGGCAGGGTACCTACAACTAGTTATTTATAAATAAAGAATAAACGCAACTGCTCCCATAAAGCTAAATATTTTAAAAATGAATGCTCTCTTATATCAGAATTGTAATCCTTATTTTAGTAATTACAAGGAATATCGAAGAAAACTATCATTTTAAAATCATACATCAATAAGCAATGTTACCGCCACTGCAATAACTCTCAGAACATTATTATCGATGCTCGAAACAGACTTAATTATGCGGTTTGGTGTTTTCGAACCGGCCGAGAATTGTTCAACTAAATAATATTTATAAGTTTCCTTCCAAAGTACCTACCTACGGAACTCACGATGAGTCTGACTCGGCTATATTCAACAATAAGATACGAAACCCTTTTAATACCACACACTGAATTATATTGTTATCAAACTCATGGGTTAACATTGATAACTAGGTATGACAAGTATTCTAAGATAACCTATATATAATACCTAAGTCAAATGTAGGAAAATTATACTGCGGAAATTGCAAATAGAGATAATTATTAAACTTTTCTTATTTTCTTACTAGCTTCTGCCCGCGACTTCGTCTGCGTAGACTTCAATTCTGAAAAGTCTAAAGCTTCGCGCGTTAATAATTTTTAATCTTACTACGAGAGATCGGTATAGAAAGTACATTTCCGTTTCCATAGCATAGGTGACATGCATACCAAATTTCAAAGTTGTCTGCCGCGGATTAGCTCGTAAACAATTTTAAATTTTCCCTCGGGAACTACTTAATAATTACAAAAGGTAGCCTGTGTTTTTCTCCATGTCAAAGGCTATATGCATGCCAAATTTCATCCAAATCCGTTCAGCCGTTTTTGCGTGATTGAGTAACAAACATCCACATTTTCACATTTGTGATATTTAGTAGGATTAATATCCTATATATTTTTTTGTCGTACTGATCATTTTTAACTAAGAAATTAACTTTTTTTAAATAGAGGGTAGTTCAAGGCATTTGATGCCAAAAAAAATATTATAATAGTCTAGTAAGAGCGGGAACTGGCGTTGTGAACCGCCAACCCCGCTCCAAACCCCACCATTTTACTCCAACGCCCTCATTCCCTCTCTCCTATAAGACCGCGGAGGCCTCTGCTCAGCAGTATCATTCATATGAAGAATTTAAAAAAATGTTGTGTGCGAACATAGCGGACCAATGTGCGTTCACCTTAACAGCGTAATGTGACGCGGGACAGTTAAGCTGATTAAAAAAGACACTGTTAAATGAATTACCACTCGTAAGGATTCGGCCAGTGCATTTAAAATGTCGGACCTTGAAAACCACAGAATTAAGAACATCCAGAACCCTCACTCGGCTAATATTGTATGCGGTGCATTGTGTCTAAAAACACGCCCCGCGCACGTTTCAATTCACACCCGCGTAATGATGCTCACAAACTGTCCCAATTTCCCCATTTTATGGTATTTTTTTTATAGGTAAAATAATTACTGGCATCTGCTAAATAGTGTGAAGTTACCGCCTATTCAAAAACACTACTAAAGGAGTGGTTTTGGGTGCTTCAATATTAGCAGTTCTCAATTCTATGTTGAAAACAAGTGCTGTTAAGCAAAGAACACAGTATAATCTAACCCCCATAATAATAAGTAATCATAATAATAAAAATCTAAGGCTATTTTATTAATAAACATAGTATAAGGTCGAAATAGTAAAGCAATGTTTTGACACACTTCAACTGGCAGTGCCTTTAAACGTTAGAACGTGGCAATATACTGCGTAAATATACCAATCTTATACAATGTTTATTAATAAAATTAAATTCTTTTGTGCAACATCACAGCTAATGTTATATATCTGGCGGCTGACAAAATTATTTTGCATACAAATAGCTTGCATTTTGAAAATGGAATAGAATACTGTTTATCCCCGAAAAATAAACGTAGTTCGCAGGATTTTCAAACAACCGAAACAGTGGACAAACTCGCAGGCAGAAGCTAGTAATCAAAGTCAAAGTCAGATATTTCTTCATTCAAATTAAGTTACGAACCTTCAAACGCGCTCTGATGTACGGAGAACCCTACATCCAAACATAGCTGGACTTTCAAATATTCATTAATTTTCACTATCCAATGTAAGTAAGGCTTCGGCGTATCTTTCGTGGAGACCGAGTTCGAGCACGCACCACTGACTGCTCGAAGTTATGTGCGTTTTAATTGGTGCTCATTAAATATAACTTGCTTTGAACGGTGAAGGAAAACATCGTGAGGAAACCTGCATGCCTGAGAGTGCTCCATAATGTTTCAACGGCGTGTAAAGTCTACCAATCAATGTGGTAGACTACGGCCTAAGCAGTGGCGTGCATAGAGGGTATGTACAGGGTATGCAGATGATATAAAATGAAGAAAATCTCCCGTAAGAGTTATAAATACTTAAGGTTAGGCTTTTTATAACTCTTACAATGCCAATCCCTAAGTTTTCTATAAGTCGTACTAGAGATTTTCTTCATTTTATATCATCTGCATACCCTGTGCATACCCTCTATGCACGCCACTGGGCCTAAGCCCTAAACCCTTCTGTTGGCCGGTAATAGGTTGCTGATGATCACCATCTGCATCGATATTTAGCAGAACCCTTTGACATTTATTTCCACTTTTGTTGCAGGACGCCGTATCGCTAGGCGGGGGAGTGATTGGTGCAATGCATATTCCGGAGAAATGGTTCCCCGGGACCGTGGACCGCTGTCTCAACTCGCATAACATTATGCATGTGCTTGTCGTGCTAGCCGTGTACTCCATGCACCAGGTAATGAATATAATTACGTACCTAAATAACTGAAAATACACTATCATTATCAACCTATTAAAGGCCCTCTATAAGGCTGCCAGTCCACCGGAGCGGAGCGAGGCAGCGGAGCCGAGAAACTGAGAAATATTAACCAATAGGATTGCACAAAATCTCCGCTACTCTAAAGTGAACCAGACACAGTACGAAACTGCGCTCCGCATTAGTCCGTTTCTCGGCTCCGCTGCCTCGCTCCGCTCCGGTGGACTGGCAGCCTAAGGCTCGGCTCTCCTCCCCGAATGAGAATGGTTTAGGTCGTGGTGCAGCCATTGTGCTGGCTCAGTGCGGGTTTGTAAATTCACAGGCCTGTTTAAACATTATGGAGAACTCTCAAGCATGCAGGTTTCCTCACGATGTTCTCCTTCACCGTTGAAGCAAGTGATATTATCCTCAATGATTGTCAACGCCGTGAGGAGACGGTGCGAGAAGAATAAAAAGACTAAAACACTAATTTGTTACCTAGTGTTTAGTTTCCCATGTCAAGATTCCGGTTAATATAGATCTAGCATGTAAATGTTTCGTCAACCGAGTCTCGATCTAAAATCAGCATACTAGAAAAAAGTGTATGAAAAAAAATTACAATTGCTGTAATGACGAAATATACCTGAGAGTTCATAAATTCTATACATGCAGTCAACAATATGCACTTGGCCAGCGACGTGTCATACGGCCTAAAGACTTCTCTTTCTAAAAAGGGAGTCCCGGGCCTTAAAGTGGGCCCGGTTGGAGATGAGTATGAAGCCTGTGCCCATAAAAGATGATATTGATGAACATGATTGTAATTTAATTTCCAGGTGACCACAAAAGACCTCGCATGGATGTCTCGCATAGACTGCCGCGCGCCGCTTAGGACCCTTTGACGCATGCCGCTGCCTTTAAACATCGTGACCGCCTGACTCCTCACATCGCCCAAACCTACGTTAATACCAATTAAGTCGTGATAATGATTCCGATCGCAGGCTGACACCGACAATAGATTCATGTTAGTAATGTAGAAGGTACACGTTAATACGTCATGTGACATTAGTGACGTCATTGCTCTCTACGGAAGACTACTTTCCATTAAAGATTTAAATCGTTATATATGCCCTCTTTTTAAGGTGGCCCTAGCCAAATATCGCCTTAGTTTAATAATCTACACCTAAATCTGAAACACAACATTTTTGTTTTGATCCTTCCCCAATTCGGTTTTGCAGTAGGGGAAGAATCTTCCGGAAGGTCCATGTATAAAAAATGGCATGTTAACTATAATAAACGTACTGAGGCAACTCTACCCTTAATTTATGCGGATAAAAGATTTACCCAATTTACGGAAATATTTAGTCTAGTTGTTCCGAATGTAGCTTAGAAAATACATTAAATAACGAACTGAATACGCCAATTTCGACACAGTATTTATTGCAGTATTTTACTCGTATGCCGTTCATCTAATTGAAATTTACCGTAGACTAATCTAAGGAATTAAAACCGATTGACACTACAAAAGAAAGGTTCAATTTTTTGAGCATATCTTACGATTTAAGTCTTTGCTTTTGCCTTTCTTTCTCTGTTGTGCTTTGTTTCTACACCTTGTTTTAGATACGCGAGATACTGTTATATACAAGGTGCCAGCTGTATAGCTGGTCATAGACAAAAATAAAGCTTTTATTATTAAGGACGAGCTCTATCTTACTAGGAGAATAACTTTTGTAAGGACATTTCTATTAGGGAAACGAAAAAATCTGCCTCTTAAACTTCTATTCAAAACATATCCACGCACTTTTAGTAATTGCATTGCAAAATACTGTTTCAATTAAATATACCTCTAGTATGAAAATTAATATAGGAAACTTAAGACTTTTTAGTTAATGTTTGAATATTTAAATTAGTTTTAACGTTAAAAACATAGAATACATACAATAGTTAGTCGACAATATAATGGCCTATTTTTTGTTTTCCTCCAGCAGATCGTTGATATACCCTTTTTAATTGTTCATACAATAAAAGCCACACTCAAATTGTATTTAACTAAATAGTGATTGGTTATTAATAGGTATTATAATAGTAGAGATAAGATAACGAGTACAATTAATAATATTGTCTTAAGCGATGCTTAATGAGATGGAAGAGAGCAATGCTTGGTGCTTCGTTTTGTAATGGAAGCCGAATGACGATAATCGTTTACAAAAATGGCTGCCGGCGCTGAGTTAATAAATTGATATTGAATTTAATGGTTGAATGTAGCTTAAAGAACTAAAAAGAGGAAAATTAAGGTTCTCGCCAGAATCATTCGCTTCACAAACTTTGTTCTACGAGCACTCGTTGCAAAATCGTGTAAACGCAAGCGCATTCATTTGGGAATCAAAAATATATTCGCGGGCACAATTTTAAGGCTTCGTTTATCTAAACGTATTAACCAAACTTGATTTAGCGAACATTCGATGCGTGGGTATCACACTAAAGGTTTGCTGGCGAACCAATATACAAAAAATCTTTCGCAAGTAGTAACTGTTTGTTGAACGAATGTACTTATGTGACAAACGTTCGCAATCAAAGTCCTCGCAAAACGAAGTTGGAAGTAATGAGTAATCATTATTTGTTATGAATGAATGTTCTAAGTTGCATTATGAGTTTTAAATAAGTTATAGACAATTGGGGCCTATTTCGATACGAAGCAGCTACTGAATGCGCCGCTGGTTAAATTTGACACAGGATCGAAGAGTTTCGAAAAGTCCATTAAGGCGTCTTCCGGCAAAGATTATGATTGATGTGATGTGTGTCACAAACAAAAACCTTCCGTAGGCTTACTCTAATTAGTTCTAATTATATTCACTAAGTATTATCCTAAAAATCGCCCTTGTGATATTTCCAAGGAAAACTTAATACGCTTTGTATATTTGAAGGCATTGAAGGAAGGCAGGATTATGTAGGATTGATAGTGGAATAACAGTTCTAGACAGCTCTTAGTAAACATTACGCTCGGGCAATATAACATTTGTAAACAAAAAATCTATAGTAATGAATTTGCAACCCTAGAAGGAGTTTGACTACCGTCAAAAAAATTTTAAAGCAAATCTTATATTAAAGTTCTGTTAAGTAAAGTTAAGTTAAATTCCGCTGGTAAGTGATGCGCTGAAGCTCTAGAGATAAAGGAAGATTTAGGTGACTACATTGCTTCTTGGCTCGCTCTGCCGGTCCAGATTTCTGAGCGACGCGGCAAGTTGGGACTCGAGTTGGTTTATATGTGCGATTCAGCTGCGACTGTCGCTTCTAACTTCGTCGACTGCCAATAATTGTGCAACGTAGGCATCGTCTGCGTCTGCGATCGCTTTGCCTTTACATTACGCCACCAGACGCTGCAATAAGAACCTCGTTAGAGATCTCGGTAAAAACTCAGTTTACTGATTTTCTATGATTTGTGCATGTAACAAACGTTAGCTCATAAAATGTAGTGTCAATTTTTACATCACCAAATGCGCTAAAAGTTAAGTTAAAAGTGCGTTAGGATTTAAAGTTGTTTTCCGTTTTATCTGTTACCATGGCTGTGTTACCTGTACAGAAGGAATCAAATAAATGAGTATGATCATCCGTTTCAGTTACGAATTTCAATCAACTCTACCTGGCCAATTAGCCCGTCATATAATATGCATTTCTGTAAATAACTAAAACACAAATGAAACAATTTCTCTCGACCACAGCACGATGACTATAATAAAATAATTTATTGTCATTATAATTGATTTTTAATAAATATAAATTGTATTTTTAAGATTTTTTTTTAATAAATAATAACTATGGTAAGATCAATTCATTTGTATTATATATTCTGAATCTTAGTTGTAAGTAAGTACTTTTGTCTATGTATTTTAGGCATTAATTTAATATGTTCTTATTTAAGGTATATTATAAAATATCGCTTGATATTATAATATAAATCGACATAATTATAATGAAAACTGTCCAATTTCTATCACTTAAATGTCACGGAGGTCATCGTACTGCAGTCGAGATACTTTATGTTTATTGTTTTTATTGTTGTTTTAATTTGCTACACGTAGTAGCAATTAGTTCAATACCATTATAGATGTTTGTGAAAAAAATCGCTAGAGTAGTAATATGTGGTTTACGTCGTTAGGAATATAGGGGAAGCCATTCGAAAACCATACCAGTAGGAAATTCAAACAACCTTTCAGTGTTTATTAGATAATTTTTTTGGGACCTCGGATAAGACTTACTCATTGCCTCAATGTTAACCGCCTTATAATATGGCTTTCAACAGCGAACGAAATATCCTTCGCTGGTTTGAAGTATTCGTGAAGTGTCGCCGGTGTAAAACAAGCCACAGTAAATCGGAAAAATAAGTCTAGGTAAATACGTGACAAAAGGAACAACATCAGTTATGTCCCTACTGAAAGCATGAAGAGTTGGCGCATACCAGAAAATTTGCCAGAATTTTTTTCATTTAGTATGTAAATTCAGAATAGTTTTCAATAGGATAAATAACTATTTATTTTTTCTTATTTTATTTAAATTATAATAAACGCTCGTTTAATCTTTGCTTAATTGTTCAGCACATAATATGATCAAGACACGCGGGAGCGTTTCAGCCAAGTTCCAACCAAGCATATTTTGTACGCAAACCAGAGCTTATCCCTCGTAAAAGGTAAACTGAGTAGCGCATTCAATATGTCTATAAAATAAATCGTAGCATAGTACGATTACCTACATAATCCAACACTTTTACATTTTTAAGTTATTTGTAAATAAATAACATTACATAAGCACTATACTATGTTAAGTGATACATCGATTAATCAGTATAGTCTTGTTTAGCTTACTTCGCCCAAAATTTTTTATGTTGCCTTTAAACGCATTTTATTTCATTATAAATACTTGTCAATAGTCCAACACGTCAATAAAATATAGTTAAAGTGTAAATAATTTAAGACATATATAACGTTAAATGCAATGGAACATTTAACTTTATATTTGTCTTAAATTATTGACAGCGTGCCGATTCTTAATGAGTATTTAGATAAGTTTTTAGGTGAAACTGACGTGGAAAACCTCCTCAAATCTCGCTTGAATTAAAGATACACGTCATTTATCTACTTAATTAAAGTAGTTGTAATGTAAATTTAGTACTTAGGTAGTTCAAAAGCAATAATTATTAGACAGTTGTTAAGAAAGTTGATAAAAGTAGGAGTATTTTTAATCAAAAAAACGACTTGAGAATTGTTAAACTTTTATTTCTACTTTTACATAAACATGAAATTACAATTTTCCTATTATATAGACTTAGTTAAATCTACTTTTGTCAAAGTTCTATTGTTTTGATCATTTATTGTGATAGTTTTTAGATGATGCGAAGTGTACTTGTGAGCTGAAGTCATTATAATTCATATTGAAATCGCACTTTTATGATATGGATTCAACGTCCATGCCGTCTTGCCAAAATTTCTAAATCATGTAGTCCTTTATTTATATTTTTGGAAATCGATATTATAACTCAATACATCATATTTAAAATAGTGTTACATTTTAATTATTTAAAAAAACATGTTTAAAGTCATTATGATACAAACGTATATCTACTTACCATAATGAATTTAAAGTAGATACATTTTTTTTTTGTTTTTTTTTCTCTTACATTTTCTATGAATAATATTACCTATTTAATTGCCAAGATGTATATGTTACTGCTAACACCAGAAAAATGTAATTACTGCTAAACAAAATGGATATATGCCCGTTAACCATAATCCTATAGAAAACAAAATACTATGACCTGTTAGAAGGCTAACTGTTGACGTGTATTCACCGAAACATACAAGTAGACAGTTACATATATATTACCTGACACACATAACGTAGTATTTGAAGATAATCCTTGTAACATGGATATTGCATTGCAACAAATACTACCAAATATAATCAATAAAAGTTCAATATTTAAAAACAAGCTATTTTACGGTACTGATTTTGGTCATTTGTAAAAAAATGTACGTATCCAAATGTCAAACTTAACAAAAACCTCACCCAAAGAGGATTTTGTTAAGTTTTACATTTGGATTTCGTAAAAACATAAAACAACAAAGTAAATACGATATCAGCATAATAAATAAATAATCATAAATTTATTCTACAGAGGGATCTAACTAAGGAAAACTAATATCAAATTGGTATTAAACTAAAAACCCCAATTTACCAAAAATGTCTGTGTCATTTTTGAATGGGAATCATCGATTCCTTGAATGAGGGCGGAAAACATTAATCATTTATTTACTAGAAAGAGTAACATTTGAATTTGTTATATAAAAAAGATATTACGTGCTGGTCACAGGACACGCGAAGCGACTGACGAAGCGTCTAGTGACTAAAAGATATGTATGATATATATATACTCCAAACATGACACAGGACAGCTGCGACCGGTGACGTTACTACCCATACATTATTTGTAATTCTCATCAGGCGAGAATGCGTGGGACGCGATTGTTCTCGTTAGACGCGGGCATGTGTCTGCGTACTGCTGATTTTCATGCGTCTAAGTTGCAATGGCGTAGCTGATGCGTGTATGAATAACATAATACGCACACGCTCATGTCCGTATTTTTCAACTCTACCGGCAATTATATTCTATGCTGTACTGCGTAGCTTGCGCCTCAGTAGGTATGCATTATACATCCAACGTTATCGTCGAAATATTAATATTGTGTTTAACTATGAGGACCCTCTTGAAATTGCCTTTTGATGATACTTTTCATAAAATTTGTAATTATTTAGTACTACTTACACCAATGTTCGGCAATAAAAGACCTTTAATATGTAGATATATCTCAGGAACGACAGTCGGGCTAAGGTTATTGTTGTAGATCCACATTAGTTTCCCTGAGCCCAGAAATGATTCTTTTTACGTCAAAAGGTCTTACTACATAAGTCAAATTAGTGATGACGTCTTACACCGTCTTACGTAATTTGACTTATGTACAAATGTTGAAAATACAAAATTGCATAACTATATAAGCTATAAACGTTTATTAGTGAGGGGGTAAAAATATTAAATATAATATACGCTGTAAAAGGAAATAGAGCACACTTTAATTAAGACACATAAAATGGGAATTTAGATATCCTTTTTTCCTGCTGGATTTTTATAACTAGCTTTAAAACTAGCAACACAGGAGGTCGAGAAAGTTAAATTTACAAAAAATTATAATACGAGTAGACTATAATAATATAGTAGGTACTTTGGTTTACACACACAAAGGGCCTCTGTTTCCGCACTTCTAAATGCACTTCTAAAACCGGGGCTCTCGAAAGCTTATGTTTAAGCATTTTGAATTTTGGACTAGAATATTTGAAGATTATGAGTGATATTAAAGAGCAATATACCAATATTTTAACGTTTTATCATGAATATATGTTTGTCAAATATTTATATCAGTATGCAAATTTTGCCCGTTGCGCAAAATTCATCGGGTTTTTGATCTAAGTTAAAGGATAAGGATTGAATTCAAAATGTAGACGTTGATGAGAGTATTAAAGTTTATTTGAATTTAATTGGCGTTTTTATTTTTTCATCCCTAATCCCTAATAAATGCGAGTAGCTACTTTTTTGTAAACCTTTCAAAGGCGGTGAATTGATTCAATATGAATTATTTTCTTTGAGTTTACTCCATAACTTTATTTTTCACCAACTAACTAAACATGTAATTTTATATGAAGATGGAAACGACGAACGTCTATCCTAAGAAAGTTATATTAGGGGCTCAGCATTATTCGAATACATACCATGCACAGGTAGCATGGGCAAAAATGTTATGGCCCGATTTTATCTACAGGCAAGGAATCAAAATTCGTTGTCCAACTATCAAATCACGTTTGATATCACACGTATATTATTTCCCGTATTAAGAAGAAAATTACTGTCTATGCTAGCCGTGCCGAGTTCTTGGTGGCTACCAGGCCATCATCATCATTTAAACTGATTAACGGCCATTGCTGAAAATATGGAATTCCTTTTAAAAGTCCTGTAAGAAGAAGAAGTCCTTGAGAAGAAGATAATGACTTAAACACTCTACGGCCGCATATGTCAAACGACTCACCACAACTCACTGGATATCCTCTGTCCACCTAATAAAGGGTCTACGGATGGGCGCAACCCAGCTTCTGGTCCGAGAAGGGGCCAGTGAGATTTTTTGAAGCCAAAAATGGGTCTTCCAACACTGCGCTCTCCAGTAAGGGGTCGTGACTCTAGCTCATTGGAACCCCTACACCCATAACTTCTCCGTGCTACGTGTCCCGCCTATTACCACATTAGCCTCGCGACTCGTTGAGCTTACCTATAATACTAGTCCTTATGTAGTTCTAACCCAAGTCAACATTATATCAAATCAACCCACCCATAATCATACGTCCACAACGCTGGCCCAGAACGGATTTGTGGGCTGCATACCCCTTCGAGAACATTAATGTCAACTCACATTTTGAAGAAGCCCCAGGCATACAGGTTTACTCATGATGTTTTCCTTTACCATTGAAGCAAGGGATAATTTAATTGCTTAAAACGCACATAACTTAGAAAAGTTGTGTGCTGGGATTCGAACTCGGCCCCCCGTAAGTGTAGCTGAAGTCCTAACCACTAGGCTATCACCGCTTCAACATTATTTCACTAAAATATATTCATAACATAACTCTCTCCATTGCTGACTGTCTGATAGTGGCGATGACAAAAGATCGGTTGAACGGACAGCGTGACAGCGTAGAAGAACTACTGCGACTCTGGTCAGCGGCGTCAAAGTTATTTAAATTACTTATTCGGTGCTTTAAAAGAATTGAGTGCTATTAATTCCCAGCAATCAATCAATCGAAATTTCCTATCGTATTTCGCGTCTTGACAACAGTGTTTTTCAAATTTTAGGTAGCACAACATAAGCTACACTTTAGAGGTCATGATGAGTGAAATTAGTCCTTGTATTACTCAAATTTAAGACTTTATGATTGCCTGTGCAAGCCTTCGCCGTGATTTTCATACCGTACGCGATCTTTGCTTAGACTTTGCTTACGTACACTTCGCTAAACTTAATTAAGCTTGAACTCTGAGATTATGGTAAGCTTGAGCAAAGGCCCAGGAAATTAGACGGCTTTGTCAAATTAATGTTACATTTTCATTGTAAAGTGTAAGGAACTTGCATAAACAAATAAAGTAAACTTTCGGTAATTCCTATTATTTTAGTAAATCGTCTAAGGTTTAATGTATGTTAGATTTCATTTTTTTATTTATTTATTTATTAGATTTCATTTTTATTTAATTATGTGTTGCAAATGTAGTTTGGGGAGACGAATTGGGGGTGGCTCTCTGGGTACGTAAATAAACAAAATAAATACATTAAAAATAAAAATTAACAAAGGAATATTTTGTTTATTTTAGTTGTTTACCAATGTAGTATGTTGTGAATGAATCCGAAAAATTACAAGGAAGTAGTACTTTGGCTTGCAGCTTATTTTAAAAAACCTGTTTTCTCCAAGTCATTTTTGTAGAAACAGGCACCATAAGTATTTTTACTAACAATATTGAAATTCATAAAAATATTATTCTTTTTTCCAAGGAAAATACACAAGCGATAACATATATTTATATAACACTTAGTGGCCATGTATACATGTACTGCGAACAGGAATTAAAGGCAATTATAAAAATCGGTCCGGCTATCTTATCGTACGTTCATTTTAACTTCATATTTAGTAGATAACCAAAAATATAGTTTTAGAATTCCGTGTCCAATAATTATTGATTTGATAAAAATGCTAGCCGACTACAAAGTAAGAGAAGGTCTTCAAAGCCGTAATTTTTATGGAAAGGTCCATTATAGCTTCATAAAGATTGTAAAATCTAAACGGGTTACGGTGATTCTTTATTTATTTGCAATTATTATATAAACTTCGCGGACAATAGCTTAGTAGTTAAGACTTAGGCCTCTATTTCGGGGGCCGAGTTCTAATCCCAGCCAGCACCACTAACTTTTGTAAGTTATTTGATTTTTATGCAATTAATACGGTGAAGGAAAACATCATGGAGAAACCTGCATGCCTGAGAGTTCTCGATAATGTCCTCACAGGCTTTATGAAAATTAAGCTTAATTTGCTATACTCCTCGAACAGCAGGAGAATCTGTATGGTGTAATTTATAATTACTTCAATCCGTATACTCCACAGCAAACAGATCCTAAGCAATGTAGGGTACATTGCTTAGGATCTGTTTGGTGTGGCACGTTTCGCTCCGAAACCGGAGCATCCTCAGGACTGTTGACTTTACAATTAATAATTGTTAAGTTTAATGACTGGAAATATATTATGGATTTCCGCAAAGTAACGCCTGCTTCTATCCAATGTTCTCACAGGCGTGTGGAGTCCACCAATCCTCACTGGGCATCGCTCACTTCTGTATATTTATTGTATGGAAATGTGGCGTTTGACTATGCGGTCACGAAATTTACACCTGTCGCAAGCCTGTCGCGAGATACGGAATCACCCTGTGCAGGGCCGGTAATGGGTTATCATATTAACCCATTACCAGTTAATGATACAAAATTCCATTTTTCTACAAATAAATTACTACTATTAATTCAACTAATAAATAATTTTCGGATCAAATGAGCACCTGATAGTAAAAGGAAAACCATACCCTTTAAACAGAGTAAGCCTCATCATGTGCCTGTAAATACATAGGCAACTACGGTAGCAGAAAAAATATTGCCAGTAGTAGGTACTTCCCCGAAGAGGTCTTCGATAAAAGAACACACTACTCCTCAGAGAATCTTATAAATCACTCACAATATGCGTAACAGCACAGAATATAAATAGATATACTACGACAATACACACATTACCATCTAGCCCCAAAGTAAGCGTAGCTTGTGTTATGGGTACTAAGATAGCTGATGAATTTTTTTTTTTATGAATATAATACACATAAATACTTATTATATACAGGTAAACACCTAGTCACTGACAAACAATGAACATGAATTGACAAATTCATGTTCATCTCACAAACATTTTCCAGTTGTGGGAATCGAACCCACGACCTTGGACTCAGAAAGTACGGTCGCTGCCCACTGCGCCACTCGGCCGTCAATACTAATAGGTATAATAGAAGCTGTCGCTTGACTGTATGCGGCTGACTGCTGTTTGTAAGTGACGCATCTAAAAGCAGTCGCCCAGAAATGGATTTCGTTTTTCATTAGCAGAGACCAGCGCTTGACGACAATAATGCCTGTTATTAAGTAATAATAAGAGTAGGTTCGAGCACGGTTGCCTAGAAAATGCCTATTCACTGTTCCCTTGAAGGTAATCAAGTTATAGGTGGCAGGAAACAGTTGCAGGCAGGGGGTTCCACATCTTAGCGTTACGTATCAGAAATGTGGATTTTCAATGTAGCAGGCGAAGAAAATAGAAGCCGGATAGGCTTTTCAGATACAGAGGAAGCAACGAACCTCGGCCGTATCCATGGATATTAACAAAGTAGAATCGGTGCAGATCCAGACGAAGCCTCGCGTTTCAATGGTAGAAAGATAAAAGAGACAGTGATCAAATTATTTTGGTACACAATATAGATAATAAATAAAAAGTAGTACCTACTAGCATAATATACTTATAGGTGACTAATGTGCGTGAGATAAGATTCTACGTAATGTTGTGACCTTTTATTTTTGTTTTACAAAAATGAGATAATTTTATTTTTATTACAAAGTTTAAAGTTGTTGAGACCTAGTGACCATGAGAATAGATAAATGAGTTTCTCTTAAACCAGAAGCCTATATTTATCAATCAGCCTATAACAGTCCACTACTGGACTCAAGGCCTCACCCAAGGTGCAGTGGGCAGCGACCCTGCTTTCTGAGTCCTAGGCCATGGGTTCGATTCCCACAACTGGAAAATGTTGTGTGATGAACATGATTGTTTTTAAGTGATAAACACCCATGTTTATCTGTATATTATAAGTATTTATGTGCATTATATTCTAAAAAATATTCATCAAGCATCTTGGTTAGCGTGGCCCCAAAGTTAGCGTAGCTTGTGTTATGGGTATAACACAAGCTACGCTAACTTTGGGGCTAGATGGCGATGCGTGTATTGTCGTAGTATATTTATTTATAATCACCACGCTGGGCAAACGGGAGCACAGCCACACAGGACGCTGCTGCCTGTCTGTTCTCCGTTATATTCACACTCACGGGAAACGAAGGGGTAGTAAGAAATTTTCTGATCTACGATTACCACACGGCAAAGCCTTAATAACAAAATATATAAAGTACATTACATAATGCTCATACAATTATTTGAAAGAAAACTTTTAACTTGTCGGTAATATTATATTCTGAATTGAGTCTTTTAGTTATCATAATAATAAAAATTAGATATTATAATAATCTTAGCTAGCCTAAGATTGAAGAAGCTGAACAGATTTTTATGAGAATTATCAAAGCAAGTATCTCATATTGCTAAAGACCAGAGCTCTTCTCTTTGTCTTTTGCAATATGAGATTAATACAAAGAAGCTAAGTAGACTTCTTCTACCGCTAGAAACACTGCACAGAATACTTTTAACAGTTAGGTTGGAAGAAGGCTATGCATGGGTTGATACTTTAGAAGGCTAAAATACAATGAACAGAAATTTCGCCGCACGGTGGAAACCTTGGGCAACTTTGTATAAGTATAGTAAAATAACCAAAGATAAAAGTATAACCAAAGAAAAAAGTATAATGGCGGTTACAGTGCAAATTTCTGATTGGTCAATACTGCAAGCATTTTAGGGACTATGCCTTGGTGGGGGTTCGGATAAAAGATGGACAAAGACGGTCACGGAATGTTGCGGTCCACTGGGACAACGAAAAAGAGGTAGACCCTTAGAAAGCTGGGACAGCGCAATTTAAAAAAATGCAGGTTAATACTGTAAAACTAAATCATATTAGTAGGAGGTACTTCTGATCCTTCAACAATAATACTTTTTTTTAAGTTATTTGTTACAAATATTATCATTAATTCAATTCATTTAATACAGCTTATATAATAATTTACTGTATATAGACTCATCCAATTAAACGATTTGTCAACCAGATATTAAGGATAAAAAAGGCATTTTTATTTATTTAAGGTGGTATCAAAAAAGGTTTAGAAATAATTTGGTTTTTTTATGACACTAATATTATTTTTGTTTATGAATATTTAAAATTTAAAGATAATCAATTTCACAATTTCAAAGTTCACTTTCATATAATTTTCATGCAGCGTCAAAATAAAAGCTTACCATAATCCGCGACCGCTCTTTATTGAATCCGGGACATCAATCTCTCTCGATTACGAGGGCAATAAAATTACCAGCATCCTCAAGGCAATTAGTGCTCCTCTGTGCACAGGACTCCTCTTTCATAGGAGCTGAGCTTAACCATCCGACAACGCGTTTTGGAACCAACCGGATGGTTGACCAAGGTCGTGGGTTCGATTCCGACAACTGAAAAATGTTTGTGTGATGAACATAATTTTTTTTCAGTGCCTGGGTGTTTATTATAAGTATTTATGTATATTATTCATAAAAATATTTATCAGTCATCTTAGTACCCATAACACAAGCTACGCTTACTTTGGGGCTAGGTGGCGATATGTGTTTTGTCGTCGTATATTTATTTATTATTTATTTAAAAAACGCCAATTTAGTTTTGAACGAACGCAACGCAATCTAAAACGTTGCCGTCGTTAAACAGGCCAACTTGACAATAACAATCAAGTTGGCCTTTAAAAATTAAAAAAGTTAGATATATATATATTAACAGTCGACATAACAACTGATCGTTGTCATTACTTGCCGCTCGCGCTTGACTATCTACACGCATCAAGCGGTCGTATAAAAATGGTGGCAACATAACGACTGTGTTAGTGTAAGGTTAGCTTATCACTAAGATACAACTATGTCAACTTCGTGGAGAGTGCCTCTGTTTGCGGTGGCCATACTGCTTGCGTGCGCTTCCGGGCATCCTGCCTCAGAAGTGACTGAAGACAGTGAGTTTATTTACCTAAGATATCGAGCCATTACCACCAACTTAGCGTAACCGACGAAACAAATTTTGTGACGGTTTGCTTAAATATTTGAATAGATTTTCCATTTAACCAAAATGTTAAATGGAAATTTAATAATTTAACTTATTATCATAAAATTACAATTAAAAAGGCACATTATTTATAGACTTAAAAACGTGAAATTTGTCTCTTGTCGGTTACGTCAAATGTAACCTCAAAGAAAGCTGGTTTTATGGTTATATCAATTAATGTCCTCAAGATGTTCAGATTCGTGTGCTTTATATAGGATACCAAACAAAAATACAGCGTATTTAATTTGAAAATAACTATTGGAAATTTAAAATAACTGATAATCAAATCAAATAAAATCTTATTTCCCTTATTCTTTAAATACCTATAAGGGTTATTTAGGCAACTGAACTGAGTGTACACTGTAGGTGCTTTTTTATTTTAAATTAATAATACTTTGATGCCCGTTTTCACTACTTTTATTAAGTCCTTGTTTTATTTTTGAATTCCAAATAGATGGATTTTTTTACATGTTAAACCACTGCGACACATAAGGTTTGCATCTTTAGAGTTATTTTTATTTCCATCAGTAATACGTCACGAGAATTACAGACATGGTGTGGAAAATCATTTAAAGAACCAAAAATAAAAAGAGACCCAAATTGTACCCATTAAAAATAATCTTAAGCAAGATGTTTAATAAATTTTATCACAGAGATAAGAGACAATCAAGTTAAATGCAACGTTTTAGATACCATGGTGACTTCAATACAATACTTCGAATAGATCATAAAAAATACTTTCTGCGTGCCGAGGCATAATAAATATAATACCTAATAAGTTTAGCGTCCGCATGCGCATCAGGTTGTTTGTATTTTGCTATCAGATTTTATTATTGCTAGTATCAGATTTATTCAATATGTAGTTGCACGAATACGAGCGTACTCATCAGCTATTAAAGTTTGAGCTCTTAACACCTACGTGGTTTTTAATCGTTCATCTCATACAACTTATCCTTACTTTTGTAAATAGTAGGCAGTTTCAGTTTTTATTTAAATCTAAGTAAAGTAGTGGAAAGCGATGAAAGGATATCTTGAAAGTTGTCGGAATGGCAGTTTTCAAACGAAAAGCAGGTATGATTGACTAATACTTCATAATATTTGAATATGAGATTCAAATTATATTTAATTCTTGGGCCTGCACCTTTCTCCTAGCCGTAGTTGGACTATTTAGTTAAATATCAACATTAAAATCCCCGCATACTATTATTTCTTTAGTAGATATCGGGATTGTTTACTAATTATTGGTCAGTGAAGCTCTGTATATTCTGATATAGTAGGTACACTTTTGTCTTTTGACTGAATATTTATTTAAATCATTAATACAATTGATTACTTGAAGCTCAATTTGTAAAGGTTTCTATAGACTTTGTTGCCAAATTTCGACGAAAATTGAGGTACATACATCTGTTTCACATATTTTAGCATTTATACCAACGTTAGGTGAAAAGACGAAATCCTCAGAGACCTTCCACTGGACTTTTGTTTCTCCCAGCACAGTTGCTTTATATAAATAAAATATACTTTAGGATTTTTGCCTTAACAGCTTTACCTTATTTGTTTATTCATAGTTTACAACTGTCACGATATTGGGTAAAATTACTTTTACGTTCGTTTCTATTGGCTATGATCTTCATTTATTCCGTATCATTGTGTCTAACTTAAAAGGCTTATGATTATTGAGCAATTTGCAGATGCACGAAGCGCAAATGAATCGCAAACGTAGTGGATCCCACCTTCAGTCATTTAGCATAGCAATCTCGCTTATCTCGCAATAACACTACAATCTGAAAGGAGCATGACAGTTTAATAAACCAAATCCATTTTACCAGCACCGGTGTATCAAAAATATAAAACTAATGTAGGTTGTTCGAATTTCCATTTTGAGCCTAAGTAGAAAACTTGCAAATTATTGCAAGTGATTATGTATCGTGTAGAAGAATACACTTCATTAAAGTTGCTCAAGAATACGCAAAGAACTTAAGGAATGTAATACTCTCGAATTATATATGTCATTGGAAATTCATAAACAAAAGAATTTAAAAATCTTGGGCTAACTAAATACCTTGATGTTATATTTTTTATATACGTGTAAAATACTAAGAGACTTACTTAATATGTAAACGTAAACAGCGTTTACTTTGTTAGCTGTGGCCGTTCGATGATAATAACAAATCTTTGGATAAAATTTTCCCGCTCTTTTTCCGCTATAAATGCCAGTGGTAGTTGCGCGCGCGCCAGTTGTACCAGTGCTTCGGTGGTCACGTTACCTATAAAATTGTACGATGTTTTTTAACGTGATCGCGTGCGCTATATTTACATTACTATGTACCGCACAAGCAGGATTACCAGCTAAGATTAACAATATCCAAACTCTGGATCTACCACTGTTTTACAGACATGGTAAGTTTCACCACATATACTTATTGAAATAAGTTTTTGAATCAAGTAAACAATTCTTATGATACGGTATAAATAAATAAATCTATACAAGAGAAATACTAATTGCTGTTATTCAATTTATTTATTATTCTAGTTGGTAATCGTTGTTATTAATACCGTTTTTAGCGTTTTTTTTATACTTACATAGTATAAAAAAAAACACTTAAAACGGTATGAATAAAACCTCCTTATGGATGATGAGCCGATGACTTTTATAACTTTTGCTAAATAGTATTAAATAAGGTTGATAATCAATATAACTAAGATACCATCGATTTGGTAAATTAAAACGTGTGTAAAAATATTAACATAATCAATTTAGGTACTTGACAGCCTTGAATATGCATGTAAATGTCACTGGATTTTTTGCACCTATATTCAGTGAATTTTGTATTGATTGTACATACAAGTGTAATATGATTTTATATAATAAACATATGATGATTTCGTTGGTAAATAAATTTGACATTCTATATCCTCATAAACTATACGCAAACTGAGACTCCAATGAGAACTCGAAAGGGTTAATCTTTATAAATAAATCTCGAGCTACTTCTTTAAAAAAAATTGGGGGAAAATTATGAAGTTCCTGTCTTCTCTAGCGTCTTGCATATAATATTGATATATTGTGGATGAGAACTATATTCTCACTAGTATGACTAGTGAGTATAGAGTCTACCCTCCCCGATTGACAATTCAATGGACCCATCAAAAAAAGTCATCCCGAATCAAAACACATGATTCACTCTCAAATATTGTACGAAAAACTACCGACACTTTCAAAAAAATTTCTCAATACGCTGCACCCTCTAGAATAAGATTTTTATAAATCACTGGATAACAACAATACTACATTCTGTAGACTTAGCACAAGATTTGCTCGCTCACAATCGAGCAGTAGTTTCGGATATCAAACTCTGTATCGTCAAAGTAAAATATACCTAATTTTGCTCTGTTAAGAGTCGCAAATCCTGTACTTCCGATTTTGGTTTTACTAACGTTTTGTCAAAAGCTCGAGCTACATAATTGTACCTTTAATGACCAAATTTGACCTTTAATGCAATATAAATAAGATCTATTTTACCCCGGTTTTGAAGTATTTCCACATTTGAAAAAGACTCTTCGATTGTGAGCGAACCAATTTTGGGCAAGGCTAATGCAGTCCCTTGCCAGCCAGTCATCTAGCCGCTTGCAAAAGCCTTCCGAAAATCGAATCGGTCTATTCGATGTTTGGCACAAACGGGCTGACAGTGTTATAGTAACATCCTAAAAATTATAACATTAATAGTCAAAGGCAAAGCAGTGTTTATAACAAAATCATCACATTCTTCAATTTTATTTATTAGAATACAATATATAAAACGATCTTTTATTATCACAGTGCGTATACCGCAATTACTGGCTTATTTTTTTTAATCATTTTAGTGAAATCATCATCATCATAAACCCGTCCACAGGACACTGGTCTCCTCTCAGAATGAAAAGGGCTTCTGTTGTTCACCACGCTGACAATGCTTTCCTTCATATTTTATTGCTTAAAAAATTTAAACACAGATTTAATTATTTTTGAATACTTTATACTACTCGCTCAATTAAAAAACAATGAGTATGACGTTCAAGCTAATAGTTTTTGTATTAATGTTACTAAATATATATCGTGTTTAGTTACGATTTAGTGTCATACATATTACGATACCCATCAATATTTGGTAACAGTAACTGGTACTATTTTCGTAAAGTGGAAGGTCTGAGCTCAAATCTCTCTCTCTCTCACTCTCTTATGACAGAGCAGGTCTGTCCAATAGTATAGGCAATTCATCGGCTGAGGATGAGAACGAGGAAATCAAGGAAAATAATCAATATATATTCTAAACATACATACTTAGCCAATTATTAACTCATGAATATATGAATATATGCAACTCGGCACTTCGTGTGGTAGCTCTGAGAACTAATGTGACTGCTTGGGAATAAGGTTCAAAATGGTATAAAATTATTGACATACAGTGTTCTGTACAGCTCCACCCTCGTCCATAAAGTATTTCATGCAGGTGACGCAGATATGGAAGGAGAAAATTCTTCGTATGAGTTTATTACTCATTATTGCTCAACGTTTTGATATAGAGATCTACTAATATAAACCTATTTATGTGATACTAGCTGTTGCCCGCGACTTCGTCTGCGTTTGATTTTGTTTTTGATGTGGCATTAAATTTAGTTGTAGATCTAAAAAAAATTAAAGTATTCAGTGTCGCTAAGCCGTAAATGAGGGGTTTGCTGCTGTCCGCTGAGGAGTTCTGTCCTCTATCTCCAACCACAGTTTGGGCAAAATTAAACACATATTATACCTCTATAGTACAAAAATAATTATTGAAATCTTTTTGTACTATAGAGGTTATAATTTGTCGGAGTTATGGTGTAAAATTGTCAAACACTCATCCCCGCTCCCAAGGGAACCGAGCTTAATGTCGTGATAAAAAATATCCTATATTACTTCTAACACTTCCAAGAATATGTGTACAAAGTTTCATGAGGATCGGTTAAGTAGTTTTTGCGTGAAAGCGTAACAAACTAATTTATATTGACATTTATGATATTAGTAGGATAGGATATCATATATTATTAATAACATACTGTTGATTTTCTTGTATATGTATGAAAACTTGCGCTGGTCTGCTAGTTTATGATATATAATTGACGACCAATTAGCAACAAATTTAATACCGGGAGACAGACACTGGGACAGGTGAAACTAAAAATTAAAATCTTGTAAAAAAAACATCTGCGTCATTAAAACCTTCCAACTCCTTTTGGAAATAGGTTAAACAATATTTTATTTCATAAAGTCCTTATCAAGTAACTTATAGTAACTATACTTTATCGATCTGTTTATATAAGTATACAGTTTGACCGCGACCTGCAATGGTACTTGACCGCCGATAAACAAGATCCCTCGTTGGTCTAGAGGTCGGTATGTTCAACCTATGGGCCACGGCTTTGATTGCTGGGTTGGGCCAGAAATTGTTTTTTTCTGTTTTTTTATTTATTGTTACTGTGTTGGGGTTTTCTGTTAAGACATTATGTTGTCAGGAGTTACGTAATTGTCACCCCCGTTTTAGAGATCATGTAAAGTTGTCGATCCCGGTTTTATAACTAATGTGCGATAGCCAACCTTCATTGGAGCAGCGTATTGGATTTATGCTCAGTGTAGCAGTCTGCAGTAGGTTCCTACCCGCTATGAAATGGTGCAACGCTCATCTTCAGTAGTATGGACTGGTGAGTGGCTTCGGCCGTCGATAGTTACAACCAAAGAGGTACCGGCAAGCGAATAAGTGTTCCTTCGCGATGCCACTTAGAAACAGATTAGATATGTGGTTTTTAAATAACTGCCATACCCCTAACAGGTTAGCCCGCTACCATCTTAAGGCCGCCGAGAGGGAATATCTAGATCGGATTTCCTCGTTACGAATTTTGACACCCAAAGACCCGCTTCAAATCGCATATGTTCTCAAAAACAGACGTTCAATCGTTCAAACTTTACAGATTGAATAAAAGATAAAAAAAAACAACAACAAAGGTTATCACTAACATCCTTGCTAATATTATAAATGTGAAACTTTTTCTTTTTATTTGTTTGTTTGTACTACCTTTAGCCCTAACAAAGTAACAAATCAACTAGATTTTTTGCATAGTTAGTTTAACGGACGGAGAGTAACATAGGCTATTTACTATGTGTGTGATAATAATATTTAAAGCCCAAAAACCTTCATGAGGGCAGGGTATTGTTAAGCAACACCCAGCACCTTAAACAAGTGTGGCATTATTCATCTTTTAACATGGTAAAATTAATTTTGCTTCTTGGCGGTTACAGGTGGGAATCGTGCAGGTGCTGACAGGCCGCTAGTAAAGGAAGTCAATGTTCCGCCAAGTCCACCACCTGTCAACGAGCAGTACCCATCAGCGGTTCTTTTCGGCAGGACATGCGGGGGTACCATCATCAGCCCCACATGGATCCTGACTGCTGCGCACTGGTTAGTACCTACTGTTATTTTACTCCCACGAGAAAGAAAAGTTTATGTCTGTTGGGCTTTGGCCGTGGCTAGTTACCACCCCACCGACAAAGACGTGCCGCTAAGCGATTAAGTGTTCCGTCGCGGCGCGATGTCGTGTAGAAACCTATTGGGGGTATGACTACCATACGCCCTAACAGGTTAGCCCGCTATCTTAGACTGCATCATCACTTACCACCAGGTGAGATTGCAGCCAAAAGCTAACTTTTACACAACATAGAAAATACCCCAACCAAACCTGAGATATATGTACGCACGGGCGTAGAATAAGGATGACTTTTTAGTTTTATTTCTTTATTTTTAAACCATATCAAGTTAAGAATATATATAAAAAAATTACATATGAAGGTTTATTTAAATATTTATATATTTTTAAACTTCGTAATTTTTTTCATTTGTCGGTTACGCTAATTCGGCGGTAAAGACACGATATACCTACAGAAAAAAAAACAGATACATGAAATTTAGACTACGGTGAAGAACTAGCACTATTTCACTTTTGACAACAAAGAGGTGAAATGTTTAGGAACGATAAAGATGCTCATTAAGGCACACGTTTAAAGTGTTTTTGTCGCCTGCCGTTTCAGAACGGTATTTTGTCGCATAGGACAAGGCTGCACAGTTGTTCACATTAAAGTCAAATTTATGAGTATATAGTGTATTTGTTATAGCTGCGTATATAGCGCTACTTACGAGCTATGTACGTCAATAAATTAAACACATAAGCGCTGGGATTTTCCTTATTTACCGAAGCAATTAATACGATCAGCCCAGTAGGCTTAGCATGCGCGCCACGAGTGGGTTATGTCTACCCATTATCTCGTCTATCTCTATAGAAAAAAAAGATTAACGGGTAGATATAATTATCTCGGGGTGCGCATGCTAGTCCTACAGCTCACTTATAACTATTCTTATAAATGTATTAATCGTTGGTCTTCCGAGTGTATGAGAACATGAATTTCTTAGGAATTCTATCTCTTGCATCTTCGCACTATTTAATTATCATTAATCTACTGCTAATTGGCCTTTGGCTATACATATACACAAATAACGCATGCTCATTGCACGCGATTACACAGCAATTTAATTTACCCGCATTATATTAATTGTTTATAAACTGTAACCACATTATACACCACAGACCATGATGAGTTCTTATTATAATATCGGACGCTTAGTATCAAAGTGACCGAATTAAACAAATCAGTTTTTTTATGATATTATCCTCATGAAAAAGAATGATCTGAATTTTGATAAAACATTTATTTAGTTTTATAATGTTATTATATACTTCAAAACAATCTACAAAGTCAAGTCAAGTGTGTAAGTAGGTTAATATGTAAATAAAAACTTAAAAAATTATATGAATTAGGAATTACAAATCATTGATTTAATATGTTAAACAGTAAACACTTATAACACTCCTATAATAGCCATTTCAAATAAGCATCAAAGATTTTTCAATACAAAAGAATCACTCAAATAGAAAAATTTATTTGAATTGACTAGAAAAACTGTAAAAGTAACAGCAATGCAAGCAACATTACCAAGATCATGACGATATTCTAATCGTAAGCCTCTCGTAACCCTCATTTGTGATGCAAATATTAAGTCATTGTATGCAGAAGTGTCAAATTACACGCCACAAAATTCATTTCGTCCGTTGCTAAGATTTCAATGCCGTGGATAATCTGGACGAAGCCGGTAAAATGAGTTGTGTAAAGCACGTTCGATACGACAGCAAAACCAAAGTCCGAACTAGCAAGCAGGTTATACTAAGAAATAGGTAATAGGACCGCTTCCAAATACTGCTGCTGTGTACTCTAGGACAAAACCTATTTATCCAGAAAAATAATAAAATATGGCATCTAGATATAGACATTAAATCAAAAAAATCATTTAAACAAACCATACAAACGTTTACTTATGGCAACCCTATTGAAGATAAAAGACCGACACGGGCATAGTACCTACGCTCCAAGACGCGTACTTAATAAAGTGACAGGAGTCACATGATTTTAATTTTGCATGTGATTTCTTTCAGTAAAAAGTATGGTACTGGCTTATTCAAAAACTATTAGATTTCGGATTCAAAGATAAGCCTCAGAGACAGTACAAAATGTTCCGCTAAGGCCTGTGAAGTATTATTTCGGTTTTCATTTACACCTTGTATAATACTTAGGTCGTGATAAAGTACATTGATCCCAATCGCTTTTGGTGGTAAGTGATGATGGCACATGCATGATACGGGATCATTATATTAGATACATAACCCATATTCTGTTTATACACGACATCGTGCCGGAACGTTGAATCGCTTGGCAGCGCGTGATTGTCGATAGGGTCACTAAGCCGTGTCCGAACCAGACAAGCTAAAATCCAAACATTAATAGCAGTTAAATAAGCCTAGTTATATTGACCATTTAGAGAAAAGGACATAATAATTTAATTGGCTTTCCTGTTTGTTACATTACTTCCTTAATGTATCCTTGAGTCGTTTAAATTGTTCGCTTCTCGTGATGTTGTGTGTAATATATTTGTTAAATATAAACATGAGTAGAAGCTAGAAGATATAATTATCCGTATAGTCCTACTGGTAGGAGCGTCAGGTTGGGTATACTAGTCTTTATGGTCAACATCATTTTAATCATTATCAACCCGTCACCGGGCTTACTACAGAGTCTCCTCATAGATGAAAGAAGTGTGTATGGTCTTGGCCGTAGTCCATCTCGCCAAGTGCGGATTAGTCACATGCGTTTGAGAACATAATGGGGCATCGAGTATCTTCAAAACGTTTTAATTAACCGTTAATGCAACTCATTGATTTAAAACCTAACTCCGTGTGTCCCCTTGGGAGTTCCTTACACCTAAGCTATATCACATTATATCAATCTTTAAGCTGGTAAAAAAGGAAATACAAGTAGGAGCGTGTCCTTCCGCGTAGACTGACCTATTTTTATTAAATACCCTTACAAAAGAACAACAGTATTTGGCAAAATAATTTTGACTTCATTAAGAAAAAATATTTTACTTTGTTAAATAATCCTATGACAGGGGAGCTGGATTTTACGCCCACTTTTCGTCGCCACGCCAACGGACAGTCTAACTGCCGCAATAAAGGTTTCACATTAAAAAATGGACTGCGTACGTTGTAAGGACTGATGACGGTTATTTTTTATAGGCTCTTTATTGCAACAATCTTTGGTTCAGTCCATAGTACAGTATTCAATTAATATTTCAAAATGTTCACAGTTCAGTGGTCAGATTACCTACCGCAGCCTATTCAGCAAATCAATTCGGCCGTGTAGTAAATGTGCCCGAGCGTAACCGAATTTTATCATTCTTGTTAGACTGTGGGACGAGTACAACATACAATTTGTATTGCTTATGTTTTAGGTACGTGTACCAAGAATCGTTCGACTTGAACTAATATGTATGCAGTGCCATCCGAACTGAAGAAAATATACTCTTTGCCCACCTCCCTGGCGCGGGCCCATTGAGGCCCGTTGATTCAATATCCAGCTGTTGGAATTTATAATTTCTAAACTCTGGTGTGATACGGTAGAGGCTTCGGCCGTAGCTAGTTACAATTCAACCAGCACAGAGTTGAGCCAGCAAGCGATTAAGCGTCCCGGTATACTATGCCGTGTAAATAAATCGGTATGGGTATAATATACCAGCTATACCCCTAACAGGTTAGTCCGATACCGTCTTAAGATAACATAATCATATACCACCAGGCGAGGAGGCAGTTAAGGGGGGATAAAAAAAATTCGTGAAGGTACCACAAAGTTATTACACTGTATATCAGGTTGGTGGTGTGGACTGTTATCTTTCGTCTCAAAAAGCAATGCGCACAGAGACAGGGAATGAGAGTACAAAGCCATGTTGCTTGCAGACAAAGTAAAAAAAGAACCTAAAAAAAAAATTCATGACATTTTCTTTACAACCTATTCTCATACCTACCAAATATACAAAAAAAAATCATATAAATCAGTCGACTCGATCCGTTTCTGAGGAGTGCAATAACAAACACCGTGATACGAAGTGTTTATATAGAAGATAATAACGTTTTTTACTACACTTTGAGTAAATTCATACTTAGAATAATATCGAATATAATATATAAATTTATGATGCATATATAAAACGGTTCACGGTTATTATTATGGCGATAATAACCAGGACCTATGGTTTTACGTGCACTCCAATTACTGGTTGGAACTACAAATTTTCTAACTTCAGATTGCTACTGAATGTATCTTCACAGAAAAACTAACTTAGTAGCAATTATTGCCTTAAGAATGGAACCCTTAGATTTCGTCATTCCCTACAAGGCAGTTAAAATAGATGTTATAGTAAGTACTACATTCAAAATTCAATTGGTCTTTACCTTTTCCCCGTGCCCCGGGAACACGCAAAGCTCGTTTGATATTTTAGAATCAATCATGAATCAATGTACTCGTATAATGCTTTTATATTTCCACAAGATGAACGATATGAATGTCGAAATGAGTTCGCCTTGATATCCACAAAACAGATTTCCTAATGGAAAAGAATCGTAAATTATCATAACATACGTCATAAACCATGATCATACACATAACTTTGGCGTAATTAACCTACTTAAAAAATCGGAACCGATATCCGGAAATTGGATAGTCGTTTTATTGGTAATTCCTCCAGTTATGCTATCGAAATTATATGTAATCCTTACATATATTATAAATGCAAAAAGTGTGTTTTTTTTTGTTTGTTTGTCATTCCTTTACCGCTTAGTAGAACGGAGTTAGTGTTAGTTGAACGGACGGAGAGTACCATATGCTATAAATCCCTGGAAAACAAATGATTTGTAAAAAACCGTAATAAACGCGAACGCTGAACGCTTTTAAAATATAGCCTTAAACCTACTTAATTTGGCGACTTTTCACATAAAACCTAGATTGAATTCCTAGAAAGTAACGGTTCTCGGGATTTTTCGAAAAACTGAAAAATATGTGACGGCACGCGGCGGTGTTTCGGCAACAGTTATCTAGCCTAAATATACATATGATTTTCATAAAAACCCCCGCTTCCCCTCTATTGAAAAATTCGAATGAGATATTTAAAACTGACTTCTATGCCATTAAATTAGGAAATGATCTTCGTTTTTCAATAGGATTACGACCTCTTTACCTAATTGCGTTCTGTTATAAAAAAAAAGTGGTGGTTTGTAAATTGTTACCTAAGCTTATCGTAATTGTATACCAGCTCGACTACCCTACGTTGTACCTGCTACTGCTACGAAATTATGTTCAGATTAGGTTTTTATGTTGTTTTTTGTCAACAATGATTACTATCATCGTCCGGAGTAAAATTATGTCGTAGTGTAGCTTAAACAAAACTTAAATTAAAAAAGAAACTTAACAGTCAACAATATATTTTCCCTAAACCAAAAAAGTTTTTCTTGGTTTATTTCACTGGCCAATGGTTAGGAATAAAAATATGCTACGAATGCCGTTAGCTAAAAAAACAAATTAAGATTTTAGCTCACATTTTCACTCTTAGGAAGACAGTTCAAAATTCCGAACGTAAGATGTGATTTTTTAAAGTTTTTTCTCGAAAGAAACCAAAACTTTAAAAACAATGAGTGACTGTTATGCAGATTAATTATTCATTAGTGCGCGTAGGTGCACCGCCAGATATTTTTTCTAAAACTAAAATAAATCTAAGGTTAAAACCCAGAAAAAAATTATACTTACTTATCTGTTCGTTTTTTTTTTTTATCTTTTACTTTACAAAAAAAGTGACTCACAATACAGGTGTATTATCATGGGTTTATCCACAACCGGTACAAGACATTTAAATACCAATTTATAGCATTTTAAACGAATGGAGTCATGCGTTTCAAGGTCTACCAGGTATTTATCGGCTTTAAACAGATTTACCTATAAAATTCACAATAATATATTGCAAACATACAAAAGGGGACAAACGTGTCTTTACTGAAATTCAAAACAATAACAGATTTGTATTGCTTTTTTATTGTATATGATTTGTATTTTTATATTTATTAGTCAAAACAAAACCCCAAATGAAACTACGGAAAAGATAACATGGCAAAATTGTGGGAGTTAAACGCCATTAGGCAATTACCGCTATTTAAGTTAGGAGTGGGGTTCTTTTTTTATTGAATGGCGATGATTCACAAGTAAAGCGTAGCAAGGGTATTTGTGGCATTCCTTCACGAATAAGGACTGGAAAAAAATATTGCATGCAAATAATTTGTGTATTCGCTTACACTGATTCGTATCAGTAGGTACAGATTATATATACAGGCATTTGGACCTTCAGTGTCACTGAGTATGCACGCACACTGTGTCCGTATTATCAGATTTTTGATACAAATAATTACTGGACGACACGGCGATGTAAACAACAATAAACCCTATTCAGTGAACATGTATACCTAAAAAATGTTTGTAGAAAAAAAAACTACTATCTCCAGCGAACGAAAAAAGCATAGAAGCATTTCTCGTAAGTACTCAAAAATAGCGTAACGAAAACTATCCCGTGGTGGGAGGTGCTTATAAACTGTACCGCAAACGAATCTAGTTGACTCGCGACATTCGTGCGTAGTGGCGGCTAAACGAATTGCGTAAAACTAGATTTCAATAATTCAAAATGCCTTCATGTGTTGTGAAATGGTGTCGAAATCATACGGATCATCACCACAAGGATAGTGGAATAACTTTTCACGTGTAAGTACACCGATAACTATACTAAAATCTAAATAAATACAATTACGTATTATCCTTATGGATGGTGTTATGCCATATGTACCTAGTTAACACGTTGGCTGCTGAAAACACAACGTTTGTGTTTTAAAACTACGTAACGCGTGTGCAGCTCGAACACGCTAGGCGTGTTAAAATAAATGTACCTACAAGGATGCGGCCGAACACGCTGGGCGTGTTTTTCCGGCGTTCTGCGAGTGCGGCAAACACAAACGCTGTGTTGTTTTAAATATACTGCTAGAGCGGCATTTACGCAAAAAGTGTGTTATACGTTACCGCAAGTATGTTTTATTATATATTAGACAATATACCTACTTAAAATTCGTTGTTTTGTGAGTTATCTAATCATTATACATGAGTATAGATTTCTTAATAAGTCTCATGCCATCGAGAGAATCAACCAATACACGTATAACTATAATAATGTTATAATTACTATAATAAAATAAAAAACATGTTTTCGACCAAATATTTGAAACAATAGTATAATACCATCAATCACTAATAATAGCCACCTAGACAATTGCAATTGTTTTAAAATATTTTATAGGGACGCGAAATAGATATTGATATCGATATAGGATCGTCGTCGTATATTTTAGCATACTCTTAAATGTTTTTCTGCAATAAAGGTTTCCGCAACATAAGTTTGATGTCTATTTGTATATTTTTTAATATTTGTACACCTGAGTTCGTCTGCACTATTTTCACTGGTATCGGTATCGTCGATAATTTATTTTATAAATATCGGTTTGCATTCCATTATACCGACAGAAGTACAAAACGATGCATCCGCATCCCTATTTTTTCTTATCGTCTTGAATAAACCTTATCGGTGCGGCCAGCGGTACCAATAAACTACTTAGTAATGAGTTACTATTGTTTGGAATTTAAAGTAAATTTAACAATGGTTCTGTATATTTACTGGATGGATTATTATATTTAAATCGGCGTTTATTATGACGCTATTTTAATCTAATTTATTTTGCTTTCCTTATTGCATAAAATCATCCAACGATTCCAGAGACTGCTGATTGGTCCTGCGCAGCCGCGGCACTACGTAACTACCGGCCAATCACGCTTGGTCTCGTGTCGTACGACAAATAGAAGAACCTATTAAGAGCTCTTTGCGACTCAAGTTCCTGCTTTTAAAGGGTGTGCGTTTATTGACTGATCTTTAAGTTTTGGTTTACACATATTTTTAAATTTACATGAAAGGTAATTAGTTATTATAACCATTATCCTCCAATGCCTCTACCGGTGCAACGGCTTTACAATTTTATTTCTAGACAGAAAAACACAACGCGTGTCCGTGACGATATGCTTACCAAAACTAAACCTACTATTTTTTGGTCTGACCTGAGAATCGAACCCCTCG
Source organism: Pararge aegeria (assembly GCF_905163445.1). Taxonomy (NCBI): domain Eukaryota; kingdom Metazoa; phylum Arthropoda; class Insecta; order Lepidoptera; family Nymphalidae; genus Pararge; species Pararge aegeria. The sequence continues at coordinate 14,986,033 of NC_053189.1, forward strand.
AATCGAGCATGCTACCCACTAGACCAATGAAGTAGTGAACCACGTAGACAGAACCCTGCACTTTTGATACACAGAAACTGTATAGTGTTTTCTTTTTCTTTACAGCACGTTATTTACCGGTGGTAGAGACGTGCTTGCCGGCACTAACAACACAGAAAATGAAACTGGCGTACGAGTCCGCGTGAAACGACTATTCATACACCCAAAGTTCACCGTGGGGCCATACTGGCTGGATGCTGAACAATACGGAATCAAGCAGGTAAACAATTTATCTTCTTTATAGAAGGCTACCGCACTGTACTGTGCCCAAGAGACAATTATCTCCGCGGGGAAAGGATAAAAATGTTTCTTCTCGCTTTATCAACTCTCAGAGCTTTAAGCAGGCGTAATATTAAGACACGTTAATCCCCTGTCAGGGGATATAATTTTTGTGTCCTGCTTATGCTACCTAGCCCTGCTGGTGGACATAGGTCCTAGGCTGAATGTTAAAATGTGAAATGTAAATTGTTGATGTTGAAAAAGGGCAACTGTTGAGTTTCTTGCCGGCTTCTTCACCCTAAACTTACCTAACTTTTACCTAATATTTAAGGTAAAGGTTAGGTTAGGTTAGGTTTTTATTTTAGGCTATGCTATTATTTTAGGCTCATATGTTCGAAGAATCCAAAATATTAAATTTATTTAATGTATTATTTATTTAATGTATTTAATTAATGTACCTACCGGCAAAAGTAGGTATAGTGTAACGATTCATGATAAAACAAATCCTTGTGTCTATCGAAATAACAACTGTGTAATCTCACAAGCTAAGACTGAACAAATAAGATAGATGTTTTCGTTTAAAAAAATTAATATGAGAAAAGGTAACATACTGTTTGACCTTTTCTGACATGTTTACACATTTTGACTAAGTATTGCCTTTTATAACATTCTAAGATAATTGTTTAAAGTATTAGTTAAAACCTTCATACGAAGGTGAGATTAGGCCTTCCTATAAGCCTTCCTGTGTTTCAATCAGTTAAATTTAGAAGCAAATTTTATAATCCTTATACTCCACACCAAACAATGAATAATTGTTAAGAAAATTATTCATTGTAAAGTCAATAAAAGTCTAGCAAATTAATCTTAATTTTCATAATAAAACCCAACAAGATTATAGTAAAATTACTTTATAACTAACTTTATAACTAAATGTTATTTGACTGTGAGAAAAATACTGTTATCACCATCACCTTACAAAAATAAAAAGAAACTTACACACATGTGTAAGTGCATGGTGATAGAATGTAGACATATACAAATTATTTTGAATTTGAATTTGGACTTTCAAATTCACTACTGAGCATAAGCCTCCTCTTGTTTCTTGCTGAAGGGAGATTTCAGATCAAACCCCCCCATGCTGAATCAATGCGGGAATTAGAGAGTTTTAACGATTGTTACAGTTACTTAGTGCTTAAGTGCTTAAATTGGCCGGGTTGTGATCAAATCAAACAGGCGAACAAATTTTGTTGAGAATATACTTACAGAAAAACTCTATAGGCATCTTGTGATCCGTACCCTGAACCAATGGACCACCGAGGCAATTATGGTTAAATTACCATGGTATATTTAATTTAATAAATAATAAATGTTGTACGTGCAGGTGGGTGCCCGCTGGGACTTTCTGCTGGCGGAGTTAAAGGAACCTCTCCCACTAAACGGAAAAACAATTGTAGCAGCACGCTTGGACGACCGCGCCAGGATACCTGCGGGAGAAGATGTCGGCTATGCAGGCTACGGCGCGGCAGTTCATGGGGTCAGTAGATTGACCATAGTCCATGGAATCATTTACAATCAGTGAACGAAAAAATCATGTAGTTTTTAAGCAACACTCCTGATCTAATTTGGCCGAACGAAAATAAATCACGAGTGGCTGCGCAGATATTATCGTCTTTAGTAATTCAATGGTGACCATCATACCTATATGCGCTAACGTATCTAAAAACCAGGCCAACCAAGCAAGGTCATGCTACTCCTAACTTTTGGCAACAAAACATGTACCTACCTATTGTAAGATTTTATCGGGAGACTTCCCAGTTTTAAGCTCTGTTTCCTTTTCTAGCGTGTATGTGTCTTTATCGATTGTCAGGCATGGACGCAACTTTACAAGCTTTTCAAAAATCCATTGTTGGATAGAACCAATGGTTAAATAAACTGTTACCCCAAATTCCCTTTAATTTTTTAAATGAGATCGCAGGTGTGAATCTTTCTAATCATGGACATTCATGGACCTTGGTAGCTTTACAATGCCGAGCATTGCTTTACCAATGCAATAGTTTATTAATATTCACAGCCAAGCGTTACAGTGATGCAGTACTTACTTGGAATCTAAAGCATTGTTTTATAAATGACTTCCTATTAGTAACTAGATTTACTTTAATCATCGCAATCATCAACAGGAACATAACTGGATATAGGTCTTTTTTTGTTGATTTCTATACTATGTAGTAGTAGTTTCTATACTTGTACTTGACGGATCGAGTTTTGCGCATTTTGTATCGAGCGACTTCCTGCGGCTCGTGTTTCCACCTTATGGGGCGTCTACCAACGCTGCGTTTGCCAGTGCGGAACCACCAATTCAGCACCTAGCGATCCCAACGTCCATGGGTGGTTACAAGCAGCAACTTTAGCTTTGCAAGGCGCTGAGCTACATCGTTAAAGCTGGTTATTATTCTACAACGTTCCTTCAACCCATTGACGTGATGATGTAGGTACTTCTGGACATATGTATTTTATAGAGAGTTATAACATGTACGGTTATGGCCCGCTTGCTATGGCTTTACGCGACTCGTATGGCGTCGTCTGTTCACCTCGTCCAGCCAAAGCTGCGTTTATTTTTCTATGGATCTTAGAAATTCTGGTTCGATTATTCTTATTTCATTTGTTTTATATTTCAGTTGATGTATGAGTATTTAATTAAACCTTTATTCTTAATCCCAGGACACAATGCGCGAAGATATGCACGGCATGGACCTCGAGGTGCTTGACGATAGCGAATGCTCCTCACTGATAGAGTTCGACAAAACCGACATGGTTTGCACAAAAGGACGGCCACCTCGCTTTGACTCTGCCTGCAATGTAAGTACTTACAATAGTCTCCCAATCTCTTGGGCGGTCCTGAACTACGCGCAAAGTTTTTGGCATAGAGTTAGTAGAAAAGACGGAGTAGGTACTACATAGGCTACTTTTTATCCCGAAAAACAAACAGTTCGCAACTCCTAAAATACCGTAATAAACGCGGACGAAGAACGCGGGCAACAGATCGCTAGAACAATGAAATTGATTACGGTTTGGTGAAAGACTTACTTATAAAGTAACTTCTTCTTCTTCTTGCGGTGCCTCTCCGACTAGCGAAGGTTGGCAGTCAGCTTCGTAAATTCTTGTCTACCTTTCGCGAGGCGAAATAATTCTGCTGCACTCGCGATTCCAGTCCACTCTCTGATATTACGAAGCCAGGACTTTTTTCTGCGACCAACGCCTCTTCTTCCTGCAACCTTTCCCATCATAATAAGTTGAGGGAGCTCATATCTCTCGTGCCTTAGCACTTGCCCCAGATATGCAACTTTTCTGATCTTGATGGTGTGCAAAAGTTCACGCCGTTGTTGACGCGTCGCAGAACTTCCTCATTGGATACTTTGAGAGTCCAACTAATGGCTAACATACGTCTAAAATCGTCGTCGTATAAAGTAACTACCATGTGTTATATTACTTAAAAGCTATTCGACAAACTGATGAGGTAAACATATTTATTGCAGCGTTAATATGACGAGTTAATATTAACACCTGTCTAACCCAAACCTAAATAACAAATCCTATACAGCGAAGCTTATTGAAATCGGTGAAACCTTTTAAGAGATAACTGGCACCATTCGTCTTCCCCTTACTATCTCTCACCATAAATGCTTTCGCATTCCGTTTCGACGCAGTTAAAAATATGCCTAACGTTTTTTTTTATATTACCAGGGTGACAGCGGCAGTGGTCTGATCAGCAGTGGCAGCATCATTGGAGTGGCATCATGGGTGGAAGACGACTCCACAACCTGCAGTCCCGGCAAGAGGGTCATCTTCTCCAGAGTATCCGCCGCACGCGACTGGATCCGACAAGTTACAAAGATATAGACTGTATTCGTGGCTAAAACTTAATTCTAACCAAAAAATATTACAAGAATATCCATCTAAACATTGGGTAACCAAGCGCTCAGTAGTGCCAATCTGTTGTATAGTTATCTCGAAATTAAACTTAATTGACTAGTTTAAAGTAGGTACCTACTGCTATCCAAGTGTTCTTCGTAGAAAAAGATAACACCTTGTTTTAAACTTGTTAACTTTGTTTAGACATCCGCATGGGCAAATAGATTAAGCGTTCTATGGTGAGTAAAAAACACAAAAGGAATTGACTAAATTCATCTTTGATAAAAAGTAAATGAGTAGTTCAGATGTAGGAACCAAAGAATTATTGGGATACGTTAACTGTTAGGTCTAAATATAAGTCCATAAGACGCGAGACTTGAAAGTTGGCCCTAGGTACGTAATTCTTATGTTCTTAACGTTTCTACGATTTGTTTTTGTAGACGCGTTAGGAGTTAGGACGCAATTATTTGTAGCGCTTATAAAAACTACCAACGTGGCAATGGCGAGGCACTAGCTCGGCGAACCGATGGACGTTGGGGTCCCAAGTTGCTGGGATGGCGACGCAGTTGGTCGGCCCTTACGAGTCGCTGGGAGCTGCTGGAAACCAGCGGCCCAGGACCGTGGATATTGGAACTACACAAGACCTATGTCGAGCCGTAGACGTCAAACAATTAAAAAGATTATGATGATGATGACGATAAAAACTTTAACCATTAATAAAAAAGGTTTTTTTAAAGTAGACTAGTTAATTATTTCTCTCTTGTTTGCTATCGCTATACTAAATTCAAATTCAGAAAAAATCTTTGTTTTTTTTATTTTTGAAAACGTAAATAAAACTTATTTTAGGTATGTCATTTTCATTCGCGAGTTCATGGCACAAATACTTTCCAAATAATATACATAAATGTCTATAATATGTACTCTGAAAGATTTTCTTTCACATCCTACCCAAATCTCCTCGTCTTATCTTTGGGTACCCACCAAGGTACTTAAACAAAACCTAGTCAGATGCAAATGTTCTACCATCTTCAGTTCTTTCCTCGATTACCAATAAAACATTCTTTGTTGCCTTTGAACAGATTGTACATTTAATTGAATAATTATAATGCTTATTCATTTATTTGATTTTATAATTGTTTAAAATATTTGGCCTATTTTTTTTAATGTGCTAATACCTTCAATGTGTTGTGATAATTAATAATAAATAATACCAAGGGTTAAACCTAAGTACTGATAAAATATAGTAATAAGGAAATACTTACTTTTGTTTTAGGAAAATAAAACCTTATACTTAGTATATTAATCCTGAAGTTTTACTTAAATACCTAAATTACAATAATATTATCTCATCTTTTGCCCGCGAAATCGTCGGTTTTGCTCATTTTTCCTGGCTTCTTGAAATGATGAACGAAAATGAAAGTGTGGATGTCTAGCACTTTTACAGCCTCTGATACTCAACGAGTATACAACCAAATCACACGTATCACACATTCTATAAAGAATCACACGGCCGATGGGACGACCATAGGGGCCACTTTTGTGGGTTGTCTATGAAACCGTAATATTATATCTTTATATATATATTTCTTGTGTGCGTGTGTGTCACTGAACTCCTCCTAGACGGCTGGACAGATTTGAATGAATTTTTTGGTATACGTTTGGGTGGCACCCTGGATGGTATAAAATCAAAAATTAGCCCGATAGATGGCGCTGGGGTCCGCTAGTAATATTATATAACCATAATATCAACGAATTACATTTAGGTACTTCCCAAATTCCTATTGATTCTGTTCAACACGACGAAGTTTCCAGCGCTTACAGCAACAATATATATTTTTTAAATCCCGGGAATTCAAAGTTTCTGTGGTTCTAGTCTGGTTCTAGGAGGCTTCGTCTATGGCACCCTACTTACAAAGACTTGTCGCCAAGCTATTTGGTACGACGTCGCGTAGAAACCGATTAGTGGCATGGGTTAAATATAAATGCGTTACGTTAGCCCGATACCATTTTAGATCTAATAGAAATCTCATTTTCGGTATATCACGACATCGTCGAATCTTACTTCTATGTTAAAGTTTGGATGGATTTTTGTTACTCAACCCCACGCCAGAACGGCTAGACAGATCTGGATGAAAATTAAGAAGAAGATTATATAGATTGCTTTATCCCGGCATGCTATGGAGATATCCAGATATCCAGATATCCAGCGAGATTTGTAAAAAAACTGGGAACATCTCGCCGGCACACTAATTGGGTACATAACGAACAGTAATTGTAATTTTGAAGTTGTAACGAATAAGGATCATTTACTTTTAACTTATAGGTGTGAATTCCACCTTAGCTATCGCAAAACAATCAAAAATGAGGAAAACATTTTGAAAGTTAAAAAAAAAGGTTGAGAGCTTTGGAGGTACAATTAAGAGAATGTTTATTTAATCAAAATAGTGAATAACTTTATTACACTATATATAACACAAGTTGGTGAGTAAATAAGAGAACAATTTTATATTCCTGGAAATTTAATGACTTTAATAGAAGAATAACTAAATTAAAACAGCAAGATAGAAGAAAAACTCATTATTAACATTATCTGATTATGGTTTTAAGCAAAAAGACAAAAATTAATCAATGACCTAACAAAATATACAACAAAAGTCATTAAATAATTAAGTCCAGCCAATCAGTTAGTCTACCGTGGACGACGACCGAAGCAATACAAGTATTACCGTTACTTCACCACTAAATGAACGAGTTACATAATACAACATACAATTTTGAATAATATTGTGATTAAAAAGAAAAAAGCTAAATAATTCTTTCCTACTTATATAATGTGTAATAATATAAAGTGTCCACTACTTATAAATGTATAACTATCGCTTACTTTTAATTTTCACACAAAGAGCGGCTCGGATGCACGTTGCGACTGCAACGCGACGTACGCGACGTACGCGAATGCAGCGCGTCAGTCACAACCTGCCGCCGTAGCACCCTCACCTTATGCTGACACACATCACAATCTCGCTAACTCTACGTCACTTATGCCGAATGTTAAGACAAAGAAGCGACGATTTCCCAAACCGAAATTAAAGTACTAACAATTTGAAGATGATGTATATCCAGTGAGCGCGGGCCAACACCGCGACTGCACGCGCGCATTGTCGCATACACCTAGTAGCGTACAAATTTAATGTTACACAAATAGATCATACGTTTAACAAAGGGAATTATACTCGTCAATATATAAAGCATATTTATATCAAATACAATATCACACGAAACAATGTTAATCATAATTATAATAGGTCTATTTCTTTAAAAAATTATTTGCTATCTACATAGCTTTGCGGGTGAATATTGCGGGTATTAAATTTGCTTGACATTAAATTTGTGCATAATGGATGCCAATTATTCTATTGTGTACAAATCTCTCAACTAAACTCAATCTTCTAGTCTAAAAATAGTATTACACTTTTGCACAAAGAAGACAATGAAAGGCATTACTTTTAGATACATCAATTTAGTTTATTTTTGAAATTTATGTAGAACAGTGTTGGCACTAATATGTGGGGGATGTTACGTTTAGTCAATCTCTGAGTAGTGATTTGGTCGTTGGATATTCGGCGAGTCATCCGTGCAGTCGCGGGGAAGTGTTGCTGCGCGTACTGAGCGATACTCACCGGAACAATTAGCTGGAACTGACAAAAGTTTGCGAGCAATCAGTTTGTAAAAACATGTTTCTAAAGTCGTGCTAGTGAAAGAGAACGTTTTATTTTCGAATGAAAGTTACAAACGGTCGCGCGAGATGTACCCGCAAAACAGAGTTTGTGGAACGGAATGTTTCCGGTGAGTACCGTCCTAACCGCGAATGTTTTCGATAAAACACGAGTCAAGTGAGCAGCGTAACATCTGTACAATTTACAACTAGGCAAATATAACACGGAGGGACGAGCCACTCCCACTCGTTGAGCGTCAGCGTACGATTGTTATCTCGATATTGTGAAGCGCGCTATGCTCTTCGTCGGAGTCGTAACAATGTAGCTTTTTTTGGAGTTTTAGTTTTTTACAATATATAGGATTTGTTTTTCTATAATTAATTACATCTAATATTTACAATGGAGGTGAATGGACATATTCAAAACTCTACTTAATAATTCAAAAATTAATCATGAAACTCCTACCCAAAACGAACATTATCTACAAGATTATTAAAGTGCGAGATTGGGCAAGTTGCAACGTGTTCTTCCACCGAGCGCCAGCGATACCTTTTCATAATGGAGTAAGGTAGTAATTCAGAACAGTGATGGATAAAACTGCTATCATTTGAACATTATTATTAAGTTTTTCCATTCATAATCTGGCTGCGTTCAACTTATATACTTTCTATTTTTTAATCTTGACAGGTCTAACATAAAGAGATATCGAGTTTAAGGTCAAAAGTTGCGTTCCGTACATTTTCGCAAATCTTAAGACCTTGTTTTGTCTAATGATCTGCCGCACTGCTCGTATCCCAGATATAAATTTACTGTGTAAAGTGAAATATAGGAGAGAAAGTGGAAATTTTGATTGTGTAACTTTTGATAGTAATAGTAAAGTATAAAAATGCACGTAATTTAAAAAATTTAAATGTTTGTTTTTAATAGCATGAATAGAAATTTCTAAAAGCACATTAAAGAAATAGATTATAATATATTCCTACTTTCTAGACTAACGAAACTAGCCTCTCTAATCGCTAAGAAACAGTCATTGTAACTCCATATTGGTTGCAGTGGTTTAACAAAATGCCCAATCTCTAAAAGCAAAACTCTCGCCACAAATTAATCTAAACGTAATATCGATCGAACCTTTGCCTCCGCCATTCATACGATAAAAGCAAAATACGTTAACTTTCGTTGACAAGTCTGAGATATTTTTATACAAAACGTAAATAAGAGACATAGACTCGATCCAATTTTTATTTAGTGTAAATTAATATAGGTAAGAGTCCGCCAGCGCTAAAATCGCCTATGTTAAGAAGTAAGAATTTAAGAACAACCGAAAAAACAATCAGCTATACAATAATAAAAAGAAATAATTGTCTTTTGACATATAGATAAATTGCCCCGATCAGAAGCAATTCAATAGCAATTACGTAGACTCCTCAGAATGATAAAATTCCTTTGTTCATTCGGTATGAGGCCTTTATACAAAAAGCGTTACTAAAAATTTAAGCTCACGACGACGTATATGGACCCTTTACACTTTGGCAAATGGGCAAATGCAGGTGACAAGTGATGAGTTAACGGGTCAAGTGTTAAAAGCAACCAAAACTAAACCGTAGTGACCATTTTGATTTTACTAGTCACCGTACTCCACCGGCTCCTAACATAGAGTAAATCAAAAAAGAGCGGCTTTTATTTATATTACGTGTATTAAGCAAAAAATTATATGGAGCAAGCTTAAATTTTAATAACCGTTTCAGTTTTTAGTATTTCATGCGACACTCAGTGCGATGAAATGTGCAGTGATTTAGAAATTGTTCTATGCTAGGCTCCAAGATATAAAGTTGGGTTGTGATTCAGAAATTGTTATAAACTAAGCTCTCCAAGATATAAAGCTGTGTTAGTCCTAGAGGCGATTTTTCATAACCACCATTATAATTGCGAACATTAGTTACAAGCCAAAATACCTACTAGAATGTACTACCAATAATAATAATAATAAGTCAGAAACATTAAAGTGGCAATGTTAGTCATAAACCTGTGCAAATATCTGATCAGAGACTACTTCATGAGGGTGTTTATATGCAGTATTGTACCTGAAGCCCAGATTAATTTATTAGGCATATTCAATTCGAACATATAGCAATTTACGTATAAACATTAAAGCATTGTAGCATTGCTTGCACAAAAAATAGTTTATATAATTCAACTCACGCAAAGGCTTCAAACAATATAAGCACAACACAACCGAACCCATCAATACATAGTTAAATATAACTTATCTAATTCGTCACACAAAATTAAGTAAAAACACTATGAGGAGTACACGTGTTTGCCATCACAATTTATAATATATAAGTATTTTATTTATATATTTTTTTAGTCAGTTGAGGTATAGTTCCGAGTAACTTTTACGGTTTAATTTTTATTTTAACACTTTAGAGCACACACGGTTTACCGCAATTGTTTGATGCGTTGGAGCGTGGTTAGCGCTGACGGGCGCAGAGGTGTGTTGCGCGGAAGACGCGCGGGTGTTGCGCCGGTGTTGCGCGGGCGTAGCGAGGCCAGGTGCGCGGGCGGTTCATATCTTGTGTATCTTCTGGGAGACGACGACGGGGTTGTTGCGGCGAATCTCCTGCGCGCCGAGCTCCCGGTAGTCGAATGAGCACTCGTGCTTGTCACTGTATCGGTGCACCGCGCAAAAGAGACCTCCGCAGCGGCATTCAAACCCTGGTCAAAGAAAGAAAAGTATTTATGTATCATCATCATCATCGTCATCATCATCATCATGTCAATCTATGGGCGTCTACTGCTGGACATAAGTCTATTTTATGGAGTTCTAAATACCACGGTATTGTGCCGCTTGGGTCCAGCGACTCCCTGCGAGACTGGTTTGATGTTATCCGTCCACCTCGTCGGGGGGCTGGCAACGCTGCGTTTACGGTGCGAGGACGCCATTCCAACACATTGATCACTACTAGTCTATTTCGGTCGAGCATCGATAGGGTTTATCACACTTAACTGTTTGTTTTGCTATTATAAACCTTTATATTTTGAGGATTTTAGTGTATGTATTTTTAGTTGTGTTTTATGTTTAAGTGTATCTATTTATTGTACCTACAGCCATGCCTCTACATCTATTTCTTAAAACGCCTTTGATTGCCTGGAATATATAGCTGTGTAGCGATAAGGCCGCCAAATCGTACCTTCTTCCGTTTTTTTTGCTTGTACTTGTACTTTTTTAGTTATTTTTTGTTTTCAATGTTGTGTACAATAGAAGTATATTCCATTCACCTTGGGACCCGATTCCCTTAAGTCCCTTGGGCTATTCTGAGCTATTTGCCCCGCCCATTGCCACTTCAGCTTCGCGACTCGTTGAGCTATGTCAGTAACTCCGGTTATTCTAAGGAACTTCTTCTACATTCCTGATTTGATCACACAGAGATACTCCAAGAATAGCTTGCTCCATTGCCCGCTGAGTAAAAAATATATCGGTATATCGGGTAAATATATATAATTACCTGTGAGTCCAACCTTCTTGCGGCAAACGGCGCATCTGTTCTTTTTCTTTTTGTCCTTGCTGGGGTCTTTGTCGTCGGCGTCAGTGTCCGACGCGCCCGTGCTGGCACCGCTCGTGCCAGCTCCGCTCTCCTCCTCTAATTTCTGCAAAACATTATACGGCACATCAGTACAAGACAAAAACAAAAATGGTTGAGAGGTTCAAATGTTTCGTCATTTTATAGAACGCAGGCTGATACAGCAGTTCGCTTTGGAAACCTGTTAAATGATCCATCTTTTGCTATAACGTTAAAATTATCTAACTTTAGCCCTGAGATTTAGATTTTCCATTGTTTCATTATTATAATTAATGTAAAATGATTTGATTAAAAGAGGCTCTAAATCATTCAATAAGGTTTTTTTTATTAATTTTCCCATAGTTTCCAAAATAGTATTTGGGGGGACGAACTATATGTGCACATTAGTCTGTATAAGCATTGGAGCTATGACAAACCATGTGTATGTCGCTACTGAGTAACGGGTTAAATGACGAGCCGAAATACCTAATCAAGCTCTCATAGATATCGTATCTGACAGTGCATAGAATAAGTTTATTATTTTTTTTTATATTATTGATGTCATACAAATACTATACAAAAAATTGTTATGTCGATGTCACCCACATCCGTATTTATAATACTCTTTTAGGCCTTCGCCTTGAATATGAATCTACTTTCTCTCGCTGTTGTTAAGATTTAGTGTAAAGAAAGGTGTATTTTTGTAACGAATTATACGTGAACAAATATATAAAGATGTTGCTAATCCAAGGCATCCAACCCGCGTCCACAATGGTCTGCAAATTTACGCCCAATCATAAAACGCACCGATTTAAGTGAGTCTTGTGATTGGTCGCATGTAGGATTCCATCGGCACGTTACCTTCACACGTTACACGCGGCCTTCAGTATAAAAACGGTCCAAGTAATACAGATGCCACCAATGTTAAACACGATAAGATGTATTTTAAATAGTAATCGATAAAGACCGACCCGTTTTAGATTTTTTTTGCTACTTCCTTCTTCTGAATGACCTTTGGGGCTAGCTGGGGGATCCTCCTCAAATATTTGGAGTTCCTCCCTAATACCAACGGTCTTTTTAAGTTTCAATTCAGAGTGGCGATCCTGATGTGCACGCCTTATCTTTGCGGATGTCTTCTCTTCTATTTTAAGCTTCGGAGCTGTGAGGCTATCGGCTTTTTCACTAGTTCCATCCGGCGTTGGCAACGGCGTGCTGTCGTTTATTTCGACAGACAATCGTTTATTTTCGAAACTTTTTGATAGTGACACACCGACACTATGCTCGAGGGAGGAGTTTTGGTGGCTGTTGTTGCTAGATTTGCTGTTTCTCCTAAGGGCTTTCTTGAATAATCGCTTCCCTTTAGATTCTTTTTTACCAGAGTCATCTTCCATAATTGTTATGTTGCTATATAATTAAACATTCTGAATAAAATAAGATATGTTTCTGTTTTTTTAGATTGTTCTGCGAAAGTCATTGATAGCCATATTTCAAATAAGTAGTCACTTTATCGCACTAAAATATGATAAAATTGGCCGGCATTTTCTGTATACAACAAAAAAAGTTACATTTTTATAATATTTAAAATAAATTTTAGTTTTATAAGCAGTTATAAAAATATTGTTTGATTTTCGTGGCACGTAAAATGTCTGTTTGACGTGAATTGTAATTAAAAAAATAAATAAAATCCACTGTTATAGTGTGCCAGTGTTATGCCAAAATAACCCTAGAACGTAACGCTACCGAAACTTCGACCGATACATTACCTATCCCATTCAATTTTAATTACGATTTTTTATAACGACAATCTCACACTAAGTGATGATGCAGCCAAGTTGTAGATACATCTTCCACTTGCAGGGACACGGAAACGCGTTTCCACTAATGACAAACAAGGCGATGCCTAAGCAAGCATCACCTAAACCATTAGGCATCCGATTTAAGCGTTTCCTAGGCTGAGTGAAAACGGGAACAAACTTTCTCTTACAGAGAAAGTGTTCCTTTGTTCTCATCTTCTCTTGTTTATCAGTCTTAAAGGGCAGTAGCTACGTCATAATATATTAAATTAATGTATGTTTCAACACGTTCCAGTAAACAGAGTGATATGGCGACACGTAGCATTCACGCGCCATTATAAGTGCTCTTCCGCATTACACGCAGAAACGTTTATGAGGAACAAGATCGATCTTCCGACAGATCGGCCGTAAATGGCTTAACCATTGAAGCAACCGGTAATAAGGTAAGCTGTAATTTCTCAATACAAGTTCGGTATTATAAGTGGTTGCTTCCTCGCATCACACATGATTACCTAAGTTAAAAATTGCATTGATAATAAAACTAAAATGTTCTTTATTCAAATTAGCATAAAGACGGTACTTTCCATGAGTACATACATTTTTCCATTGCAGCAATAACTAAATTCTTTAGCGATTCGATAAGACTAACTTAGAATAACAAAATCTGCTACTGGCTCTTTAGATTTTTTATCTGTTTATGAGTTCTGTAGATTGCCAACGTGACCTTTTCATTAGACCTCCGCTGTCGGTCAGTCAATCCATTCGTCTGTTTTTTAGCGAGCCGTAAATAGGTAGAGAGTCACAGTCTTGGTGTTTTTATTGTTTATTTGGTGTTGACAACGTTCTTGGCCAGTCGTGATTGATTTGGCGATTAAACTTTAAAGTGGCGTTACTTATAATACCAAACGTTAAAAATAAATCCTTTTATCAACTTATAGAATAAGAAATCTTTTTTTTTTTAATTTGCGCTGCGCTGAAGCGGTGATAGAGCCTCCCTTTGGGGGAAATTGTTCGATGGCCTGCACGCAACTCTGACATTTCGGAGTTGAGCGTTTTTTAAATTTAAGAAATTAAAAATATCATTTGCTTTAACGGTGAAGGAACCCATGTTGCCCTTTAATGGATTGGTAAGGATGATGATGTTATGTAAATTGTTTTTAATTTACCACCTATATTAATAAATTTTGTACATCGGCACCTACTTCCAGTAAGGCAATTACGAATAAAAATAGAAATAGCGACATTGATTTGTTTATATTAGTATTTCGCACTGGTACGGGCGGCGATTTCGTCCTTGTGTATTCATTATTCACGTTCCCTGTATTATTATACATATAATATTTTCTAATATTGAAATTACGAAAATTACTGTGTGGGAAAAGTATATATATATATATCAATGTCATAAATGCAAGTGCGAGTTAGGTCGTTTGACACCTGAACAACCCAACCGGTACGGTTACTGAAAAGTACAAAGGGTTCATGAAACATTGTTCCCGAGGACTGGAAAACTTTCCTTTAGAAAAGACCCATAGGAACCCCACACTTTTCCGGGATATAAATAACTATAAGTTATGGTCTGTCTAGTAACGAATGGTCCACAAACTAACAGTATTCTAAAAATCACGTGAATATATTATAAGCTCTGTTGCTGCTGCATGCAATCTCATCTGGTGGTAAGTGATGAAACATTTTAGATAGCGGTCTAACGTGTTGAGGCTTATAGCAGGTATTTTAAATCTTAATCGACGAGATATCGTCCCGGAAAGCTTAAACGCTTGGCGGCACGTCTTGCTCCGGTGGGGTAGTAACTAGCCACTGCCGAAACCAGGCGAGACAATAGAAATTATTAAATTCCAAAATTGCCCCTGCCGAAGACAGAACCCGTGACCTCCGTTGATAAGACCACAGTGCTCATAATTGCACTATCCCTGGCACGTCGCGTACTTTCGCATTCACAATATTAATAGGGATTTTGTACTAATGCACATTACACAAGCAACCCCCCGCGAAGCCCGAACGCGTCAGCTTATCGTAAATACATCGAAGAAAATTGCGAATGACACAGACATCGAAATATCCCGTATTGTGTATTACAGCGGGGAAAATAACCGCTACTGCATCTGACGTCTCTTCATTGTGAATGGTATATATGGGAACGGCGCAACTAATTAATCGACGTTTAATACATTGTGAACGGAATATTCAACTAGTGACGATCCGACAAGGCCGTTCGTTATATAAGTACACGAAACGCGATGCATTTGGCTCCGATGTTAAATGGGAACCTTGCAGTTCAGACACATCAATTTGAAAGAGGTGATTAGTTTGTTTATTGCATTCGTTTCATTATATACTGACGGACTATATAAATTGCACATCAGTGAAAATCATCGCGTAAACAGAGCAACACTTAGCAGGGCACGCAAGGAACACGTGCCGTCATGTATCCATGAATGAATGAATGAATTAGTAAACTTTTATTGTACACCACATAAGAATACAGAAAAATTATAATAAGTTTTTAAAACAAAGTATACTATTTGGCTGTCTTATCGCTACATAGCGATCTCTTCAAGGCAACCAATGGCGTACAACACAGATTAAGAAGAGAGAACGTGGTGCATATAGTATATATTATAATTTATTAATGATTTCAAATACTGTTGTTATGTAGGTAATATTGTAGTTGTTAGGATATAATCAACTACGGATAACGGAGGTCTCTTAAAAACCCCGTTTGGGCCAATGATTATTAGTAGTGGGTTTAGCCCTATGTGCATCTGAAGTTGTCCCAGTTTTACTAGATTCTCTTTCTTTCATAGGACACAGAGTTTCATAGATATTAAGTATGTGCAACACGTTTCTGTTGCATATAGCTCCTGGATATATTATTATTAAAACCGACCACAGAATATAACATGCGTTAGTTAACAATACGTAGAAAATGCGCTGCTTTGTCGTATAAAGGCATATGGTTTTTATTGGCCTTTGTTCAACTCAGCACAATCACCATTGATTGTAAAAGCTGTTCTTATGCATACGCATACGCATATACAATGTTTCCCATTTTCTTATTTAATTTGCTCCCTACATGATCAAGATCACATGAGATGCTTTGAGGAAAATTGAAAATGCGCAGTAGTAAATTTTAAATTGATTGCACACTACCGCAAACTCCGCAACCAATGCTTTTCTTCATTGCTGACGTCACTGTAGGACGACAGCAGCACGAATCGACCGCATCCAACACACATACAAAATGTTGATGAGTTAATGTTTGGTTCGCGCTCTCGTTGTAAAATTTCGATGTATAGCTATTGTTTGGATTATTTGTATGTCAAATATCAGATATCGCAAACGTAACATCATAAACGATCTTTTCTCCAAAAGCATTTGTCGCAAGAGACCCAAACCGCTTCTTTCTTTAACGGTGAATGAATACGGCAATAATATTTCTTTCTTAGACTTTTTTTGTTGGTGCAAAATTTAACCATCATCGTATTTTATTTTCATGTTCAGGATTTTTGTATGTTGTGTGCAACAAATAAGTAATCATCATTCACTCATTCTTCCATTCATTCATTCCTTCTATCATTCATACCTTCATTCATTCATTAATATCTTTATTAAGTCATTCATTCCTTCATTCATTTATTCATTCCCTCATTCATTTAATCAATTTTAATCAGAACTATCAAGCTTTCTAGGTTATGACTCCATATTATAATAAATAAGCATTGTTCTATTCGGTTAAACGTACTTTAATGTACGAGCTCGACGTTCCTTTTAAGTAGTTATTCATTCAAATTGAGGTATCGTGTCACCAAACAGCCGCCAAGCATTTCTTTTCACTTAAATGCAGTCATAAATTGGTAACAGAGAAGGCGGACTTAATGTTAAAGTATTTTATACTAATCAATCTATGGACGTGCAAGAAAAACGAATATGGGTGTTCACAAACACATATAGTTAGTCCGCTCAAAGACTTTGCATTAACCCACAGGTTATACATCCCGTATTGGAAACTACTTGAAGATAGATAATTATATTCAACACTACTTTTTTCACGTTAATTAGAACAATGAAATAGCGGAAAAACAAAATACTACTACTTTGATCATTATAAATATTAAATCAATGATTCTAAAAATTTCGATTTCAGTTCAGCGCGACGTACTAATATATACTGTAAGTGTACAACACGTGTCGTGTCTTTGAAATAATCTGCGCTGCCTTTTGACATGAGTCGGAGGCCGCTTTGTGTTTGCTTAGCAAAGCGGTCAAAATCAATTTATACAATAACACTATTTTTTTTTCAAATTTAAGGCAGAAACGCTTTCAACTTACCTTTGTATCACCACCACCACCATTTACAAAATAAACAAGTTAGTGAAGTTATAATTATATTTTATGTGAAGTAAGAACTACCAACTAAATACAGTCACATTACTGTATTTATATCACTTATCGCTATTGCGAGATATATCGCAACCACATAAAATAACCAAAGATAAACAAAAAAAAAACCGCAATAATAAAAATAAATTCCTCTACTAACATACCGAGTACAAAATCATGGTTTTTAAAAGTAATAAATCAATTTTTAGTCTGTTTGATTTTACTAAATGGATAACTTGATTATATTCTAATATCATCACTCATTAATTAAAATCTAATTGGTAGATATGAAATCGACGTCGTTGATCCATAGCAACTCGTCAGTAAGGAATTCGTAACGCCACATTTCAAAATTTCACTAATATAATAAACGCAGTCTTCCTCAAAATTTGGTAATTTTTTGTAACAGTCAAACAACATTCGTAATTTTATTTCAAGTATGTTAATATCAGCGTTTTTGAAACGTCAAGTATATCCGCTGGTAGTGATTCTACCACCGGTTCTGACTGCTGAAGTCTTGCCAGGAAGAAACTCAACAGTTACTCTTTTACAACATCCGCATTTTACATACAATTTTTCAATTAATATTCTGTCTTGTGAGAGAAGTAACGGCTGCCAACCTTATCATTAAGAATTCATGAATTGTACAGTATACTCGCTGTAATAAATGTGTTTTAACTCAGTGTTTAAACTTATCATTGGTAGGTCCAAAATTACATTAGGGATCATGTTATAAAAAAATATGCTCAATTCCAAAAATTACTTCTTCAACTTTCGCAGTGGTAACTAGTTTATGTGATATTTCTAATAATTATTAAAAATTATATTTCTTTGTAAATATATTGGCCAGTGTAATAATATGTGTTTACAGAATCGTCTACATAAGACATAGTTGATTTTTAACAGCGCGTCAGTAAGATCAAGGGACTGATCCACTTGCAATGCATAAACACAGATGCTGGTAGATACATTTTTAGATCGAAGTCTGCGTTGTGCATCATCCATGTCACATATCAATATCAATGCATGCCAACAATACATTATCATTAATTATAGTTTCCTTCATTGTTCGGAGCCTACACAAATACCTAAGTAGATCTTGTACATTCGTAGCATAATACGCAGTTATAAAATGTAAAATAAAACAAACATCTCGTTCACAACGGTATTGTTCCGCGCTGTTATAACTCGGATCAGTTCCAACCAGTTAATGCTATGCAGTAAAACTATCGGGGTACATACAGAAACCGTAACCTCGCCCGCCCCTCATACGCACTTAAAAAAAACCCAAAAACTTTAACTATGGCACTATGACTAATCTAACTAGTGATTGGTGGTTTTGCACCTAGTGGCGAAAATTGGACGTCTTACAAAGGCCATAGATATACCGAGACGACTGCAACAAACGCGCTACGGAAATATGTATGACCTTTCCTTGATGGAATAACGTAGAAATCCCATACTTAATTATTGTAACATTAAGGCTCGCCACACATAGGGGCAGACCGCGCTGCGCCGCAAGCTAAGCAATCTCTTCAGATAATAAAACAGACTAAAATAATCCATCGACTTAATGCTACGACATTCATATATTTTTATTCTTACGCCGCAGCCCGATGTTTTAGCCAATATAAATCATTATTAGGATATATAATCATCATCATCTCATCAACCCATTACCGGATCGGCTACAGAGCACGGTTTTCTTCCCACAATGAGAAGGGTTAAGGCCAGTGCCCAGCTCATTGGTGGACTATAAGGATACAAAAACACTAAACTTTGCTATAATCCACGACAACTAGACAAATCTGCATACGGTGTCATTTATAATATCTTTAAACACCACACAGATATACCAGTGAAGTTTTTATAAATAATAAATAAATAGCGTGAAAAACACTACAAATATGCCACGTTATTTAAAGCTACATGGGTACGTCGTGCGCCGCGGTGCGGTCCGCCCCTACATGCTTCGGCGCAACAGTATCTTTAGTATAAGATTTGTACGCTCCTTATTGAAAATCGGTTTCGACTAACGGTACTCTGTGACGTCAGAGTAAAATGGAATTCATGCACCTTTTTTTTTTGTTTTAAAGATTAAATTCGTCTTACCAAATTAAAAATCAGAATTATAAATTAGAAACATTAGGTCTATTTCGCTTCGAAAACGACTCAAAGATTTCGAGAATGCAAATGTTATTCTAAATTCCAGTCGCAATTGAGGAGTAGTTTTCGAGTATCGAAATACTTCGAGGAAAATTTATGACTTAAAGACCTCAGCTAGGGGTTTTGTAAAAATTAAAAGTCAGAAGTACAAGATTTGCGACTCTAAAACAAGTGACTATAGGCCCATTTTACTTTGACGATATAGGGTTTGGTATGCGAACCGCTTCTCGATTGCGAGCGAGCAAATCTTGAACAAACGCTTCAGAAGTATTAAAAATGTGGCCTCACGTCTGTAAGTTGCATCGGGCTGGCGGGCAGCGCGGGCACGGTGGGCGCGGCGGCGGCGAGCGGCGTGGGCGCGGCCACGAATGACGACGACACCGGCGACGGCGTCGTCGCGGGGGGCTGCTGCTTCTTCTTTAGGGCTTCCTGCAATTTAAGTATGTGTCGGCTCAGATATCATCGTGATCAACCCATTACCGGCCTACTACAGGGCACCGGTCTCCTCTCAGAATGAGAAAGGTTGCACGCTGGCGTGACGCAAGTGCGAATAGGTAGACTGCATACGCCCTTGAGAACATAATGGAGAATCAGGCATGCAGGTTTCCTTACAATGTTCTCCCTCACAGTTGAAGTAAGGGATATAATGCTAAAATGCATATCTAAATGCGAAAAGTTAAGAGATATGTCCCGGGGATCGAGCTCGGAAAGAGGTGCTGAAGTCTCGGATATGGGATAACGCCTTTCGGGTATCTGCTTCTACTTGTATAAAGAGAAGAGCTAAGAGAGTGGGAACATACTTTGAAGAAAATATTGCATTCTTTACATCTACTTCGATAGCGAAAATCTGTTGGCTCTTTTAGTTACGTGCTACAACACCTGTAATTTACCGCAATGTTCCTCGAAGCGTAAAATTAAGCCATATGCGGAATGTTGTGATAGTCAACTTGGGATTTGCGGAGTAAACTAAGGATTAACGGGCTTAATCTGAGGATTATCTTAGGCTTAATGAAAATGTCTTTAACCTCACTAATTGTAATTGTCACCTCAACAAAAGGTTAAGTGGAGAACAGAGTACAAAAACAATATTTAAAAAAATGCTCCTAATTTTAGAAATTACGCTGATTTAAAGGGGAATTTAAAGATTAGTGGTTGTTCCAAAATGTATAATTTCAAGGAGGATATCTCGGTGCAACACCGTCTCGAAATGGTGAACCTTGTGCCATGCGTGTTTACTGAGATGATTTTCTTTTTATTCATTACTGTCATTCATTTGGCATTTTTCACATAAAGAATTCAATTTATGCTATAGTGTTTTGTATTCAGGCCATTTAAATGAAACAAAAATGACTTAATTCATTCATTCACGGCTTAGGGCGTCATTTACTCGAGCTCGAATGAACGTAAAATGAAAAGTCTGAACATAGAAAGTACTTTAATGCAGGTTTACCATTTTTCCCGCGTCTTGCAGAAGACGGATGCGTGTCGCGCAGTAAGAATATATACACAAGGTTATTTCTGTGCATGCGAAAATCCTATATCGTATGATTTATATTGTACAGGATTTTCATTCACTAATTATATTAACAATGCATCTGAATTTCCAAAGATATTTCTCCAAGCAACCCATGAAGAAAGAAATAAAGTGGACAAAGAAACCGTCGACGCTTGTGGCATGCGAACCTATTAGCGTCGAGTTTTGTTTGTGTCTTTTTGCCCATCCTTTGATCAATTGATAAAAATCATACGGATTCTAAGGAGCACGATTTCGTTTCGATATATTCGTTCATTTTGGTTTGGTCATGTGCTTTGGTCTATGTCATGTGAAATGAAACGAAAAAAGTAAACTTTCGTTTCAGAGCATCCCAACCGAATGTAGCGTCTGATACCATCAAAGATCCATTTGGCACAGATGTCGACAAAAATAGTGTAATTTGATGCCAAGAAAGGATAAGAGGTTCAGGTGTTACTATAATATTTACAAATAATTACTACTACATGTTAATATTACTTATTGGTAACTAAGTAATATTAAAAGTACTTCCTTATGGACAAGTTCCTGCCTTTTAAAGATTTTGTAAAACAGTAGTGACATTCACTTCCCTCACTGCATTAACGTGGTGCCAAAAAGCGAAACAATCCAAATAAAATATCGGGCTGTTGACCTCAAAAAACAAAACAGTAAAGACTGCTGCAGACGTGGGCGAATTAAACACTTTCGAAAAATTATGTTAACTATTTTCGTGCTCGGATACAGATAAGCGCGTTTTTACTCTCTTACTGAGAGCATAAAGAAATCTTTAAGTTCTTTGATGAGATTGACAGCGAAAATAAATTAATTGAGATGTTGTCCGTCGACGTATAATCGATATAATTAAAATCTAATTTATTAAATGCACGTTATATCAATCGGATTGAAGCCACATAGTGATATGATAGTTTTATATAGTGATTTGACAGATTGGTTATCTGGAACTAAGCGACAACTCATAGCAAAAACCTCAACACACGAAAAGTGAACCTAGGTTTTTATAGAGCAACGGGTATGTAGTCATCATCATCATAAGCCTATTAAGGTGCACATCCAGGTAAATGTCTTCGTCGTCACCCAGGTGCTCGAATACGGGTTGGCGAACTCGTAACGATTATCATAACGTCATGTCAGTGCTCTCCGAGGCACGGGGGTGAACACTGCCAATTTCCTAAATTCGTACTGAGAATTTTTAACAGAAAACCTAATGACTCTTAGGACATGACGTACAACAATAATAATTTGAGTATTAGCCGTAATTTCAGACCCGTTGTCATGGATCGTAGTCACGACAGGACTGCAAACTGCAGACTGCAGAGGTGCGGGGTCCAGTTCAATATCACGGGCAGAATCTATTTACCCGCCAACCCGAACTGTTTGATTCACTTCATAAACAATGTAACAATGTAACTTTTTAACTCCCGACGCAAAAGAAGTTTGAAAGGTGAAATTTCAAATCAAAGCTATACGCCAAAACGAAATAACGAATTACATTTTTTTGGCATGGGCTTGAATAGCAGAATAATTAACGTTATATTAAAGCAATGAAGCAATGTCGGGGGTTATTGAATATTTTAATTCATTAATTTTGAATAATTCATTGCTGCATTTCTTAAAAAAAAATTAATGGAATACTGCAATTAGCCATTATAAAAAGAACTAAACTTATTTTATAGTTAACCCTTTTTTTCGAAAAATATTCCCTTGGAATCATTGGTTGTTTGAGTATTTGCTACCTACGCCCCAACTTTAAATCGAATTGAACTCCGAAACTAAAGTAATTTGTTAGTTTATAACTAGTTAGTTAGTCAGTTATCATACACGCTACATTTAGAACATATTATTATGTTTGAAAATAGAAAGCTGTATTTGACGACAATCTTGGCGCAGCGGTCAGCTGTGGTTTTAAGTGGGAGGGGTCCCGGGTTCGTTTCTTAATTTAGAATTTATTTTGGAATTTTCTCTGATCTGGTCTCGTGGGGGGGCTGCGGCTGTGGCTACTTACCCTACCGACACAGTCGTCGCTTAGCGATTTAGCGTTCCGGTACGATGTCACGTAGAAACCGACTAGAAGAGAAGTTGGAATCATCCTACCCAACAGGGTATGGTCTCTAATACAAATGCTTGTAATACAAATATTACAGGTTAGCCCGTTACCATCTTAGACAGCATTACCACTTACCATATACGATACGATATAATTCTTGCCCTACACGACTCTATGTTTCCAAAAATTGGACAAAATGAATTATGTGAAATGATACAGGGGTATTACCTACACGATTCCCCATATAGTTTTATCGTAAAGACAATTAAACAATATTGAGATCAGGAGTTAAACAGAAATGCCATTTTTAAGTGCCCCGCAGAGGTATTTTTATGCGTGACAAGAATGAAATCGACACTTTTAGTTCTGGCATTTACAGCTGTTAATAAACTTATCAAAGTAAACATGTTTTTATGTATTGTAATGAGATTTTGAGGGTCAGTGAGACGAAAGTTTAACAAATACTAATTTGTTTGTATTATATTATCTAGCATGAACGTATCACGAGCCTCAAAAACAGAGACAGAGTGTGTCGTTCACGGTATTCGCAGATAAAGTTTAGGCACTCCACACTAGAAAAAGGGCAACTGGTAATCCAAAATAGTGCATACCCGATTTAAAATCTCGCTCTGTTCATAATCACGAGCCAATCTGTCTTACTCATGTAAATTCTTACACGTTCCTATTGTGAAACTCTGCTTAGTTTACTGATCATTGTATTGAGGTCTTCCAGAGACTACAATAAAGCCTACATTATCAAAAAACCGTATTTAAGTGATCTATCATCGTCATCATCATCATCATATCAACCTATTACCGGCCAACTACAGGGCACAGATCTCACAATGAGAAGTGTTAAGACCGTAGTCAACAACGCTGGGTCACTTCGGAATGGTGGACTCCACACGCCTTTGGGAGCATTATCGAGAACTGGAAAAGAGGGAGGTTTACTAAGAGGTGCGTGCTTGGATTCGAACTCAGCACCCCGAAAGTGAAACCGAAGCCATTACCACTAGGCTATCACTGCTCCGTAAGTTTAAGTGATCTACTAGATGATAATCATAAAAACAAACAACAAAACGTACCTTAAAGCAAACTGAGCATAGTCCATCTGTGGAGGGGTTTCCGTAGAATCCGCAGCCTGAACGGCACAGAGCCTCCATGGGGTTAGACTCTCTCTCCATAATTCCACGGTTATATTCACTTTTAATAACAAACAACAAAAAGTTCACGTACGATTGCACTATCAGTATATTGCACTCGTTTGTAACAAAATGTTCAAAGTAATCACAGTACAATGCACTCGGTTATGTTTCGTTAGGTATCCCTGGGTCCGCAGTTTATGCGGTACGGCGGCTCTCTATAAGCCGTCGAAGTGAGCTGCTACTTCTTTCTGTGTCAGGATCGCAAACAGCCCTGTAACAAAGAGAATTTATATTAATTTTCATGCCTTGAAGAGCAATTGCGGAAAGCGGCCCTAGTCTGCAATTATAGGCAGTCTAAACTTATCTAAGAAGCTTCGCGTAAGTTCGTCCATTCTTATGTACTGCCGAATGTCGAGTTTTTCATTGTTTACTATGAATCATGGCCGGATACGTTGCCAGTTACGAAGAGTCACGTTGTAACGCTATTCTAGACTTGGGATATGGCGATCCTACTACCCTCGTATAAACATATGTCGTCGCTACGTCTTCGCCGATTGCAACTCCAATAAACTGCACCGTTACCTCAATGAAACTGTATGAATGAGTGGTATCTTTAAATTTTTAATATCATTCTTGATACGATAGATCGTTCAGACAGATTGCGTGTTACTTATTTCTGTGTTGCGGTGCTTTTCAGAGACGCTCACATCAGTAATTCTCAGTGTAAGTTTTTCCAAATGGTCTCTTTCATAGAAAACCGAATTTGACGGTACCTGTTGTACACTCATTACTAATTTTGTATGAAGATGACCCATCGCCCTAAGTTAACAACTGACCGAAAAGTTGAGAAGATTTAAGCAACTGGTGGTTGTGGAATAGTTAAATCGTAATAATTTTATCAAAGAAAAGAAAGAGTTAGCCGTGACTAAGGACGACGACATAAAGGACAACTGGATTTCTAAAGTCTCGAATAAATATTTTTAGGCGAAAGCTTGGTTTCGAACTGAAAAACCCCAAGCACGAGGGCTGTAAATGTGGCTTATTTTCGTATTTATGTAATGAGGACAAATAAATTGTAATTTATATCAATTTTAATAAGAAACAAAAATCAAAAATTTTTCCTTTATGTTTTCAGTGTAAATATTTATATTGCGGTCTTAGTTGCATCCTCTTCAGATGTCTGTCAGCAAAACAGGTACGCCCATATGACGCATTCGCGGGTCACAAGCGGGCGGGCATTATAGAAAGTGGTATCTAAGAGCAAACCGCGATTTAGCAGAGGCAAAACATAATATGCATAACGGCAGGTTTGCATAACAAGAGAGAGCTACAGCTACGGCAAAAGTGGAACACGAACGCAGTCCGCGCCCCGCGTCAAGGTCCCGCCTGCGCCCAGTCGCCAACTGTGATAAAACTTCGCTAACCCAACCAACCATAAACTTATGACTTACTAGGCATTGCTTCACTTTTGCCACTCCCGTTAACTTAGAAATATTTAAGTAGTTTTAAGGGACGTGGCAGCGAATTTGGAAGCCACACTAGCCTTAGTTTTAATTTCTTGAGTTAAACCCTCATCCTAGAAAATTAAATTGTAGGTAAACAGCTAAGCTTCATAGGTGCCCATGAAAGGTCTTTTTGAATAATATTTGATTAGATTTCACTGAAGAAGTAAGAATCAAATTCTTATTTATTGATGGTTTCCTAGTTATTATCATACTGAAAAAAGGACGCTAAAATCTATTCACTGGTGTCATCCACCGTATTACAGAACTAGAGAATTTTAACAAAGGCAGAAACTTTTGGCACTTACAAAAAGATTTATTTGAAAAGGTTTTAATATATTAATTACGTCGTTAGCTGTAAAGATTATTTTATGGATACACTCACTTTAACAACAATTATAAGTAGGTATATCTAATAGTCTTTGTGTTTTGATAACCGTTTATGCAAGTAAAGTCCTCACAAGAATTTCGTTTTATTAATTTGACAATAATTGTCCAAAAACAATCCGCAATTAGCTATTGTTCGTGATAGTATCCCTGGCTTAATGTGACTCTGGGCATATTGTGAAACTATGGTAATTTATAGTACACATTACATTTTAAAGTTGAGGTTGTTTTTGTTATCGACAATGGCAAAATGTTAGCGAATAACATTCGTGATCCCCTTGAGCTTGAATAAAAATAATGTGAAACAAAGTATTTGAATTTCTTACGCAATATCCAATACGGTTTTTGTGAATTTCTAATATTCTTTATTGTACAAAAACTAACTCAACTAAGACATCAGTGAATTCCAGACTGATATTGAGAAACCAAGTCTGTGTATGTGCAAAAAGTTCCTCTCCAAACAATAATAAAAAATAATATGATTAGGATTTTTAACAGGTAATTCGCGGTCCTTTAGTCAGTTTTCATTTCACGAAATTCTTAATAATAATACAGTGAAATCCAGACTGTATTTTTCTATGGGAAAAAGTACCTTATAAATTTTATTACATATGTTTACCTATTCAAATTTCAAATATCCTGGAAACATATAATTGACTTCTAAATGTTTCTATATTGAATCTTATAACACTACATAATTTATGGGTGGAATCAACGACAAAACAAGTGTCAAACAGTTCATCCGCCCGGAGCAGCTTTCTACGACATATTTTGTTGTCAGTTGTGTTTCATAAATAACGTCGACTCGCGTCATTTAAACTGGGACGAGTCATATCTTTAACGTTTTAGAAAAATTCTATTTGGGAACAAGATCACGAAGCGTGCACCAATTATCGTGATATTAATGAAAGTGATGGTGAGTATAGAGAGCGAGGTTATTACACTGCACACGCTCCATTATACCATTTTCTATTTGACACATCGGTGTGGTGTCGTCAGAATCGTATCTTACCGATTAATTATTATTTGCCTGCCCCTGCACTGACTGTGCAGTCATTATTACTGTTAACATGCGGAATATTGACAGTTATATTGACGTGTGTGTGAATGGAGTTTCAAGTTTATCGAGAGGAATCCATTGATTTTATTTACATTATAAAAATATCGTAAAAATCACCCGTCTGAGCTACTGATTATAATTGTAATTAACAACTAGTCATGATGAATTGAGCGACGCGGTAGCCCATAAATCTAGAAATTTAATTGATTTTAATACTATTCAACAAAAAACTTAAATTTATACAATTTTTAATAGCTTTCGGTCATTTGACACGTTCATCTTATGCGAAAATGTGCGATCAAGTCTACCATCTAAAAATAAAGTACTTAATACGTGTACCAAGATATAAAATAGTATAATGAACCGAGTAGTGCGGTCTTATGAGTTGGGAAAGTCATCGACCGGGCGGGATGTATCGCAGAGGTACGCTCACACCGTGCAACGAGCGTACTCCGCTATGCTCACGGGTAAACGCAATCAGTTATATCGCAAGAGTTTTTTACGGTCTGAGTGGTAGTGCAAGATACGCACCACTATCTAAGAATTTTGCGTTCATTCAGAATCACTTTTAGACTGAAATACTTTTTACTAATACTGTTAGGAGTGATACGTGCTGTTTAAATATAAACTTTTATATCATATTTAATTACTCTAAGTCACGAATATCGCTTATATTTCGAAATATGGAACGTGCCTTGTATCAAAACTTCATGATGCAATACTTAATGTAGCCGATGGCCATAGTATTCATTCGTGTGCTCAGGGCTTAATTTTACTAATCGAACGCACATTTTATACGATGAATTTACAATTTTGTAACAAAGCTGAGGTGGAAAAATTTACGTCACAAAAGACAAGAAAATTTATATCACAAGCCGCATAAATGTTTAAACTAAACTAAATTGACGGATCTAGAAATAGTGCTATCCTTATCGACGATGCTCAATGTGCAAATGGAAGACTTACTTTTAGACTTTTAGACTTAGACGTAAATAGAATCGGCATCAATATATTTTAAATGCCGGTGTGTAAGCCCCCAAATGCCACCATGTGTAACAGTATAAATGCATTTCTGTGAATTTGACACACGTGTAAAAATTCGACCGCCTCGCAGTGCAAAGTCCAGGTATAAAATGACGCGACCAGCGCATTCCTAAGACGTCTTGGATTGTCTACGCAACATTTTAAAAGTAAATGGCGTAGAAGCTACTACACGTTCAGTTATGTTTACACAATGTTAAGATGCGCAGTAGGTATCTTGTGAGTTTAACAGAAATGTGATATAATAAAAACGTGCATAAATTTCACAATTAAAGTAAATTACAAGAAAAGAGACATCTGTTAAAGTAAAGTCGAATGGAAGTAAGTAGAATATTTTTTGTCATTACACTCCCGTCTAAAGGAGTTGTATGTACACTAAAGCCGACAGCCCGACAACTCGCTGATTTCATGCCGCCGATATAGTTAAAGAAGAAGAGATTTAAGACATGAGGCTGTCAATTACTGACCATTTCCTCAGCTGACAAATCGCTGGGCTGTCTGTGACTTTGGTCTTTGGTGGGTAAACTACTCAAAAAAACTACAGCAAGTCTACTTAGCATGGTTAGCCATGGAAAGCAGAAATACAGCTTGTTAAAACGGTAGTTATTAGCTTGAACAGCTCTTTATTTGTTTTTAAATTTAATTAATTGATTGATTATAACCCATTTCAAGTGATAAATTTTCTTGTGCCTTCCAATGCTACAGTTGACTACCAGGAGTTGTTCAGTTTTTTTTTTTATAATCAAATATTTATCAATATGTGGTATATTATCTTTAGCAATATCAATATTTTTCCACACGAGCCAATTATTTAATGATTTCTGCCATCAACTCCCTTTACATTTGACATTGTTTCACTGATGTCGCTCGGCTAGGAAGGTTAATTTAAAAGCAGCCCTGTCATTATATTGACAAGTGGTGACGATGAAAGACTTTGGCAATACATAATGTGTTCTGTATGACAATATATCAAACTATACAAACAAAGTAAATCACGACGACAATTTTAATGTTATAACCATACTAATGCTAATTTGATACAGCACCGTTGTTGTTGTTTAATATCCCAACAACAAGAAAGAATCCTCGAAACCGGATGGACCGCAAATTCACACAAACATTATATTAACAATTGAGGTATCTTTTTAAAACACTTTATTCCTTATCTCACTATAAAACGTAAGTGCAAAAACCAATTTATTACGTCAAATATGTTACCTTATTACGTCATAATACGAATAGTTACTTCAAAACAAACTTCAATGAACCAAATAAAAAAAACACTAAACTAATTCAGGGCAATCCTATGGCGTAATACGATAGCGCAAACCTATGGATTTAATTAGTTTGCAACGATGTTTAAAGTCGGTAAATAGATAAGTGTATACCTTTAGAGCTTCAAATTAATAATAATCTCTGTTTTAAAGAACATATTCTTGCACCTACCACTAGAATTCGTCAATTAATTTACGTTTTTAAAAATCTGCGTCATGTGGCCGATTCCAGACCTACGTTACACATTGATCTTGGTAAATGTCATGTATCGTTTCTTATTGTATTACTTCTTGGGGTGGGTCAGATAACTTACTAAAACCTCTAGAAGCTGCGCAACATTAATTATTCCGCTTATCTCTTGTTTAAATCTTGTACAGTTCTCACTGTACGACAAATATATATCCTTAACATAGTTATACAACTACACTGTTGTTTTACCTTACACCCAAAAACTTTAGACAAACGGAGAAAATACAATAATTGTTCAAAAAACCATAAACATAAAGCCTCCTTTTAAAAAAAAATTAAGCCTTTTCTAGGACCGCACGTATACAATAAAATAAATAAACAAGCATTTGTAAATCCTCTCAACAAATTATTACTAAAAACTATTAGCTAATCTATATCTTTCTCTCCTATCAGAAAGGAGGCATGTGCGTTTATGATTTGCAACTGGCGTGGCGTCGCTATTTTGAAACATAAAAATCATGGTATAATGCACCCTAATGTTGTTCAATTTTCAGTCGCAGATACTACTACAAATTTTTTTATTTTTTTAACCGTGCTGCCAAAAACAGTTGTTTCAGAACTGAGGTAAAAGTTGAGCTTTAATACGCTGAAGGTAACTTTCGTTTTTCTCTGCGTTCCAGCGTTTCGTTACTCCAAACAGACTCTTCGATTGCGAGCGTAGTACCTCGTACTTAGGTTACAGGCGTGACATCTTATGAAATAACATCGGTCGCCAAACCATAGGTAACCATTATGGTAGTATGTCAACTTTTTACTACAATTCAGGCCAAGGCCAGCTAAACTATCATTAATATCAGAGTTACCAGCATGATTATGGTAAACCAAGAAACGCTTCGCCACGTTCTACGTGGGCTCAGCCATTTATCAACCTATCGAAACATTATCTTGTTACTGTACATTATAGTCTACTATCTATAGATAGCAGATATCAGTTATGGTGTGTCTTCAAAACATCTAAATATAAAAAAAATATTTACATTATACCTACATAGAAAATTCAATTAAAAAAGAATAAACAAAGTTTGTACGTCTCTTTCATTCCCTTCTCGTTGTGAGAGGAGACCCGTGCTCTGTAGTGGGCCGGTAATGAAGATTATGTCATTACAACCTCGTGTTGAAGATAGCAGCTATTAATAACTTTCTTTACTTGAAGATTTGGAAATAATAAATACATAAAGGATTTTGCAAGAAAAGATATGCCGATTTGTCGGCATATGTATTATTTCAAGAGCTGTAGCCTGTATATATATATATAACTACCAGCAGCCGCAGTGTTACCCGCGTTGGTTGCTTGGTTAGGACGTGAAAGAATCGATAATAGGTGCAAAAATACGAATGCTTCTGTAAAGGGTGGTTCCCATAGAAATTTGATGTTTTTCCAGGATCAAAAGTAGCTCCGCTATATCCGCTGTTAATGTTCGTCCATTCAACTAATACTACTATGCCAGAAATCGAGTCGATTGGTTGCTTAGATAAGGTGTAACGTAAGTATGGATTGTTTTAAGTAAAGATTAAGTTTTTCCTTTTAAAGGTGATCTTAATATCCCTTTCAACAGTACAAAGCCGGACAAACTTATTATATTATATTATATTGCCCAAAGATTACAAGTAACTTGTCTAAATGAATTCAGGCCATGAACTGAGTTGGAGTACCTACTTTGATGTGAATGTGACTAGAAAGCAAAAGTTATTTTCTTATAA
Organism: Pararge aegeria; assembly: GCF_905163445.1. Lineage (NCBI taxonomy): Eukaryota > Metazoa > Arthropoda > Insecta > Lepidoptera > Nymphalidae > Pararge > Pararge aegeria. Next base: position 15,017,774 of record NC_053189.1, read on the forward strand.
GCATGCGTCTTTCTAAACATGAAGGTCGTCACCAATTACGGTACGGTCTGGATCTTAGATCATTATTGAAGGAGCGAGAATAGAACATTTAATGGCGGTGGGCGCTACTAAAATATTGTCACTTGTTTTTTGTAATTTTTCTTTTATTCGATGAAATATTATTATATTTTAAAGTAAGTAAGTAAATGACCATGGCGTCTAACCTAGAATCGTAAAATCCTGGAAGGGATATGGCAGCTTATTAAATTCATTAAATCCGTTTTTAAGCGGTATTGTACAAGATTGCTTAAACCACCCATGTCGATATAGATATAATAAATTCGTGATGGCTTCATGAAAACTTGAACCGGAAACTTTATACGCCTTGAAACTTCGCTGTACCAGATAGTCAACAGTAAATTAATAAATTATAATATTTTGGCAATTATATTTACAACTAGTTGACCCGCGCAACTTCGTCTGCACCGAATCGGTTATTAGCGGTTTTAATATCTTAAAAAAACTTAGAAACGAATTGCAGCGCTATTTACCAGGTTCAGTTTTATATCTTAACTATGTTATGCGCGGCCGGACGCCCCGCTGCATTTTTCATGCTTTTTGTTTCTGTACCCGTCACAACTTCTAAGCGATAGGTTCAAATTGAATAATTTAAAAAGGAATTTGCAGGTATATAATAAAAATTATATTTAAAGTTATAACGAGATCAATAACTGCAAACGCTATCTGTGTTATATAGGCGCTTTGTATGAATGAAAATGGTTACACACAGCAATGATCGGTCTAAAAGTGTTTGTTGTATGCAAATAGAAACCAAAAAGTTTTCCTTTGACACAAGCAAAATACATTCCATAGTCCATGTGGTATCCAGCGGTAGCAATCGGCTTGTGTCCAGTTTCAGTAAACGCAATGGAGCCACGGTCTCCACTGTCGCTAACAAAAAGTATAGTCGTTTGCATTCCTCCTTAAAGTGGGTCTTGCGTATCAAAATATAGTTCGATATTATTAGTTAGAAATAGTTATCCAGAATTTTATTTATTATCGCAAATAAGCCCGCCCACGCTAAGCTTGGTTAAACCGGTGACTCTTGCATTGTTAAATATTATTTATTCGTGTATTAACTGACTTTCTCTAATGAGATAGGCTTTAAATGATCAGCTCTTTGTTAATAGATTTAATTTCCACTTGTACGTAAAATCGGTGCGAAATAAGCGTGTCAAGGCAAACCCGATTAACGATAACAATCAACTTAAAGTTAAACTATAGATATGTGTAGTTATCGACAGAATAATACTTTTATTTCTATTTATCAGTATTATATGCAAGGTTTGTTGTTTTGTTAAAAAGTGTAGTTTTCGACATTATAGTATATGTATTTATTTCTATTTATCGGTAACTATAATATGGGAAAATTCTATAATATTTTACCTTAGTTTCTGAAATAAGCGCTTAGGCTTAATAATAGTAATCAGTACAGACTAGAATTAAATAAATTTATACATGGTTGTTCATCGAGTTGCCAAGAGGCCAATAGATAGTTAATTAAAAGAAGTGTTTATAAATATGTTATCAAGCCTTAATATTATTAACGCTTAGCAAAATTATAAGGTGTAAATTTTTCATAAGCCAGTCTACGTATGGTTTTTCCCTGTAATTTCTGCCAATAATAATATGAATGACATTATTTAAACAACGATGCGCATAATTGACAATAATTAGGACCAATTAAGAAAGATCTCTTCAAAGCCTAATTAAACATTTAAAGCTCTTGATAAATTGCAAAAAGTTACATGATTGCCAAGATTAGGTAAATCATTAACAGAGCATGAATCATTATGTAATGAGTTTAATACAAAAAATAAGGTATTAAAACTAAGGTTTAACGCAATATTATAATATAACCCCAAAAATAATACAGAAACTACAACGGAATATGACCTAAAGATACTCGGAACACATGGAAGGCGTTAAGTAAGAATTTGAAGTACTAAAACCCGACACCCCATTTATAACCACCACCAGTACATACATCGCTACAGGATCAGACTCTGCTGAAGATCACGACTTTGCAAAATGTTCATTTGGCCTCATCTTGGCGAAGTCCCAACTTCATTCGTATATTAAGTACAACCATAAACTACTATCAAAGAGTAAGGATAGTCATACATAGGTACGAAGAAGCCCTCTAGAGAGCAATCCTGGGTAACTGAGAGGTGATGCAGGGAACAAATCTTACTGGCCTCAGTAAATGAGTTCCTACATAGCCTCTATTCACTGTCGCGACGCTATCTAAACGACGTCGGCATTTATCTTTAAATCAAAGGCTTGAAACTACTGTACATAGTATCTATACTATGCTACTACTTTATAAAAAAAGGTTTCTAATTATCACCTTTATAATAGTACAGATATCTGACATACAAAACTAGCGTTTATTGTACACAACTGTCGTTGTCAAACTATATAAAAACTTAACTGAGTGGGGAAGCAGTTTATACATAAAATTACTCTGTTACTATGGATAGATCGCACGACCTTACTTAGCCGGCATGAAATTGATCAGAGGCTGTGCAAATACATCTGCGAAGCCTTTGACGGTTGACTTATTTTCAGTACGCAGAGTACTGTAAATTCTTACTTTCCGACCTAAGGAGTTTGCCCCCAAGATCGTAGTAAAGTGGAAATTAGCTATTTCTACTAAAACAGGACGTGATAAAACGTAGGAATAGTGGTCTAGGAGTCGACCTATCTGCTATAATATAACTGGGAGGTAAGCATTCGTCGGCGTGTTTGTGTTGTACCTAGGGTTGCCTATCTTGCTATAATGTATAGTATTGTATGAGACTTATCTGGGTAGCAAAAAATGTATCTAATTGACAACATGTGGAAAACCTCACGGTTGAAATTTCAGCGACGCTTACAAAGAAGCCAGTCTCAGTAAGTTCATGGGAATATACTGTATTGCTAGTCTGCGTTGGAGAGCAATACACTTAAATAATAATTCGTAGAGCTTGTAACAAACAAATGCATCAATTTTTCAGCAACCACATTGGGACGTATAAGCTGATGATAGAGGGCATCATCAGCCCATTAACGTTCCACTGTTGGGCAGAACAGATACCGCTCGGTTATTGTCACAACATGTTTGTGACAATAACCGAGCCGTGAAAGCTCCTACCCACTGGGGGTAGGAGCTCGACTTAACTTTCAGGGCCCAGAGTTCGAATCCCAGTACGCACCTCTAACTTTTCTACTTCATGTGTGTTTTAAGTAATTAAATAGAACTTCAACAGTGAAGGAAAACATCGTAAAGAAACCTACCACGCATGCAGGTTTCCTAATAACTTCAGGAGTACTCCATAATGTTCTCGAAGGGGTGTGGAGTCCACCAATCCGCACTGGGCCAGCGTGACCAAGGCCTTAACCCCTTCTCATTGTTGGAAGAGACCCTTGCCCTGCAGTGGGCCGGTAATGGGTTGATTTGATGATGATAATAAACAACCGAGACCGACGACGCGACGGCTTAACGTGCACTCAGTCACTTTGAACATCGCCAATATACTAATTAATTACTCTTGGTCTACTCCGAGAATCAAGCGCAGACCAGTTGAACATGCGAACCACTATACCAACGATGCAAACAGTCTGAAAATACTTTGATAATAATCGGCCGAACAAGTGTTGGCAACCCTACTCGTCGTACTCGCGAGCAGCAATGTGCGCGCCCCGCTGACCTACTTGCAGTGCTCGCTACGCAATTCGAGCCCGACCTGCTTTGCTTTGCGCTAACACTGAAGTAGTCTGTAATTTGCTAACTATTTTGAAGACGGTGCGTAATCTGATTAAAGGACGGAATGTTTGGACTTCTCTAAATAACCTATTACGAGAATTATGTAGATTTTTGGATAAAGTAGATATAACGAATTAGTTTCGTTCATAGCAACACACCGCACAATTAACATTGTGATAGTACCGCAACTAACTTTTGTTAATATGACAGACTAGAAAATTCATTTCTGGAAAACAAATCACGCTCATTTTCAATCAAACAATCACGAACCGCAGTCCTAAGACGTATTTTATTGTCCTTTAACATTAACTAATTTTAAAGTTGATATTCTCCCACAATAGTTTATCAAATATTTACTCTTACTCATATGGTTATATTAACGAATTCGGTTTCATCGTCAGTAGTTATCTATTTTAATAATTTCACTAAAGCGTTATAATATTGCAAGACGTTTTGATTTAACCTTTAAAAAATTTCGAATGAATATTTTGTTCGAATAATAGAAAAAATATGTAACAAATAGTAGTATACCTACCCACACCGTCTCGACAAGACCATGGGACATTGAAATAGATCTAAGTAGGTTTATTTTTACTTCATAATGATTTTTTTTTATTTACCAAATAATTGAAATCAAACGACACATCATTATGTAAAGTCGAAACCAAATTAGCAACTAAGATCCGAAAATAAAACTTATTCAAATGTTCTTCCACTAACATTTCGAGCTCTAGAAAATAAAACTACAAAAAAAAGGGTTTCAAACCAAGTTTTTGTTGTACGCCACTTACACAAAAACAAACCACACACCGGTGCAGAAAAACTAACACCGAGTGCCGAGCTCGCCCCCCTGCGAAGAGCATGTGTTGTAACTTGTTAGACTAAAACGGTTTTAAAAAAATTCACTCTAACTACCAAGTACCATCTGCCTTCGATCCCGCCCGTATGATCTCACCTGTGTTCTTATCGGATCAAGAGTAGTAACGTTGTCTACAATTCAAGGTAGGACCAAGACGTCCGTAGTTATTAGATAGCAAAACATGTTTCCTTATAATTTATACTTTAAGGCCAAATAACAAAGCTTAAAAACTTTGCTTATTAATCCAATGATTTTTTTATTTATATAGTACGTCGCGGTTGGTACCTCAGTTAAGTTGATGGCGTAATTTAAAAAGTATGCAATCTCACACTGTATTGAAAATTGTCCGTGATAGGTCTATTTGCATAAAGAAGTTTGGAGTTATAAATTCCAACTTTGAATTGCGTTATACTGATTAAAATAAAAGAATTTCCGGTTATTATTCCTTTCTGGGATACTGCTCTCAAGGTTTGGAAACATTTTAGTTAAACGTTTTACTTAGGTCTATTTAAATATACTGCAGGAATTTTGTGTTATGTGGTACCAAAATAATATGAATTGCAGAATCGTGCCAGTGAATGACAAAAACAGGTTATGAAAACCACAAGCAATAATCTGTAAACTTTAAATGATCATGTAATGTCGACTGGCGTAGTGGGCAGTAACCCTTTCAGAGTGTGTGTGTGTGTGTGTGTGTGTGTGTGTTTATATTTTTTATAAAAATATTAATCAGTCATCTTAGTATCCATAACACAAGCTATGCTTACTTTGGGCCTAAGTAAAGACGTGTGTATTGTTGTAGTATAGCGTAAGATAATCATATATGTATTTGTTCATCCCAAATAGACTTTATAGGAGCGTGAAACGCCAAGTCTTTCTGTTTGGGCTACTAACAGTTATGAAAGCAGATTCTACGAAGAACAAACTGGCAAGAAACTGTTCCAAAATTAACATTGTTATATGAAAGTGGTTCTTTTTACAATCAACAGTTTCCAATGTTAAAGTAAATCAGTAGTGTTGCTTTCCGCTTTAACTGCGAGATGTTTTTTGTTCCTTGGAGAAAAGTTAAATTTTTCCTTTTGTTTAGTTTTTTAGTTTAGTTTTATTTCAAAAGTGCTAAACGGTGGGATTTAAATCCACATCTCTAGCTTTGTCGGCCATAGCAGGTAGGTTTTTTTAAATCGCGCTACGGTGCGACTGATGTCGCATGAAATCGTAGGTTGTGTTATGATGACAAATAGGTTTGGTTTTAATGAACGTTTATCAAAAAATGAAAAGGCCGTGCAGCCGCGTGTATGCTTCCTATGGCCTTACTATACCTTTAGATTTTCCTTTAATGGCAGACTAGCAGGTCCTCGCGACTTCCCGTAAAACTCCCGATAAGTTGCCCATACAAACTTTTACCCCCATTCTGCACAATCCCCACAAAACCCACCCACTTCTTTAACTCTGCTCCTAACAGCTTATTCACAACTCCAAGAGTTTAACGGGTTTCAAACAAAAAAAAAACAATAGGTAGGTTATTATTAGAAAAGATAGATCTCACAGATTGTGTCTCACTGGCTCCGATCGCAAAGGCAACCTGGAAGAGATCACTATTAGAGAGATCGCCTTTTTTGGTCGCCGCTTTGCTTGAAAATATTGTTTATTTTGTCCTGTACTTTTAATCCGTTTTTATGCAGTAAAGATATTTAAATAATTGAAGTTTAAAGCGGAAAAACAAATAAATAAGTGCACTGCAGTGGACTTATTTATTTGTTATTCCACTTAAAAAAAGAAAAAAGTAAAAAGCAAAAGGCAACGGCGCAGTAAAGGAACAGTAACTAATCTAACACGTTTGTTAATTTGATCCACTGAGCTCTGCATAGGAAATGTATAATTACTATGCCATAAATGACAGGCCTAGGACATAAATAGGTAATGTGGAACTATACTTGGACCTTAACCAATATGTCGATTTCGAAAATATTAAATTAGTTTGAAAATTGTTTATTTTCTTTAATACAAGTAATTAAAATACGATGAAGAAGACATCACAAGGAGACCTGATTGTCTGACAGTTCTCTATACCGTTGGTGTGGGGTGTGGGGTGTGTCTACAAATCAGCACTTTTCAATCAGCCAGCGTAGTGGACTACGGCCTAAACCCTTCTCATACTGAGAAGAGAACCGTGCACTTTAGAGGTCCGGTAGACTTCAAACGCCGTGGAAAACTTTTAGGCATGCAAATTTCCTCACGATGTTTTCCTTCACCGTTAAAGCAAGCGGTACTTTAATTTCTTAAATTATAAAACACATATAACTCCGAAAAGTCAGTGGTGCGCGTCGGGGATCGAACTCGGCCTCTACGAAAGCCTTACATACTAGGCTATCACCGCTACATCTCTATTAGCAGAGAATAACAAAGTAGGGAATGCAGGGACAAAGCATCATTAAATGGAAACATCTCGAGACATAAAATATGAAAACCGTATATACTTTTACCACCCTGTTCCTCACGCGAGTGAAATTTAGGTCATACCAGCTCCACAGAACACAGTACATACGTACTAATGAATGTTATCGTTCTCTCAATTGATCAAATTTAAAGCGACCGAGACAAAATACAGGTCTGACCACTCAGGCAACGGTAACAATAACGGTAGGTGGAAAAAATCGAGCAGACCAGAGAAATCCCTCACTAACGTCAAGGCATTTTTATGTTCAGGATGTAATATTTCGTATCTATACCTAACTACTGACAGAAATGTTGGGCGTACCTGAGAAATAATTATGAATACCAATCAAACCAACTAATTATTAAAAGAAATACGTTTTACTAAAATACTGCGCGCAAATGATTTGTTATTTTCGGTATAGTCGGTAAAGTATTTTACCTTCGAAGGTATTTATCCTAATCTTTACAGAGTAAAATCTATTGTTTAAAGTTTTTTAAAAACTACGGCGAATATATAATTGTTTTCTGACCATAAAAATATTTTTATGTACACATGCTATTAGCTACGCTTGAATAAATTTAACAAGTATACTAATACTACCACAAGAAATATAAATTGTTAATCACTTGGAACATAAAATTGATTACCAATGAATAATAAACAATCTAAGTTTTAACATAAATACACGGTAACTACCTCAGACCTACGAACCAACTAAATTGAGAATTGCTTGGTAATTAAACATTCAAGGAGAATCAAGATTGAACAAAATTTTGCGAAGTTTACAAACAAAAACAAATTACACAAATACACGGAAATACCACAACGTGGAACGAGGTCAATAAAATTATTTCTTGGCATGAGTTCTATAAAAAACAATACAACTAAGGTAAGGTAAGAAATAAAGAACTTATGAAGTCGTAAATTAGCACTATCTTATTAAACAACATGTATGTCTATGTAAGCGGAAACGTCACACACCTAAAATAGACAAGCCAGGGTCTCGTGCAAACCTTCCGTGTGGCGTCGCAACGTGGAAGTGAATCCGTACGACCACCGACTAAAGCTGGGCGGCAACAGGTTTGCACAATATTATAACAAAGCACATTCGCAGGGCGGAAAGGACAATGACATAGCTTTCGAAGGAAGACTGCGTCACAAACATGCGCAATGACGCTCCGACAATGGAGCACGCTCGGCAAGATGGCCGCCGCAGCGTCAGCTGATTGTGCGCACACGCACGCAGCTGTGACTGAATCTGCCGTTTCATATATCGCTCTCTCTTTCAGCGGCGCTGATTAAGACGCGATGCTCATTGTTCGAGACACGGGCACAGTTAATGATCACTTTAGACTGTAGTTGTACCAACCTAACGTTGATAGTCATATCCATTATAGTGAGAATATTCCATTACTATTTCAATACTTCAAGACTCAACAACATCAAAATAAATTTTGAATAAGCAGTATTGAAATTTCACAATGAGTTCAGACAGCAAATCTAAATAACATATACGTTAAGCGCCTACGTAAGCAAAACAAAATATCAACCAAAAATGTTGTGAAAACATTTTAATCGTAAGTGGGTGATATCTTATTAGAATAGTTTTATTTACTTTTAAGATTTAATAGGTAGGTATTTGAATACTTCTCATATAAATCTTGATAATATCATTCGTATGGTTATCAGTAAACAATCAAAACTCCACACATCACCAAAACAATATCCATTAATGCTAACCAAATGTAAAATGTAATAGACTACTATGTATAATATAGAAGAAATATGGGTAATAATCTTCAGAATGAGTTTCGTATCACAGGAAATCATCGCTAACCGCGATGTTGCGTTGATATTTACGGCGAGAACACAAGGTTAGGTGTCACTGTGTAGGTATCAAATAAGATAAAATTTATTGAGATTCTAAGAAAACTAGTGTAGTATAACGCAACTATGATGAAACTTGCACAATAATTAATAAAAAAAGACAATAGAAGATGAATGTTTGTTTAGGAGAAACGTGGACTCTTGCAAATTGCATGAAAGTTCTAAACAAGCAAGGACATTGACCTTCTGGCATCAAGGTCGGGGCGGCGGCCTTCAAACAGCCTCGTCTCGCTGGCAGGCGCAGACTCCATTCGACACTTCGCAACAGACACACCAACATATGCATAGAAAACCTCAAACCATTACCTTCGAATGCGAACACAATCCCATGGCCACGTTGGTAATAACGCTAGCAAGCGCTTTACGATCACAAAAACTAAAATGTAACACGTTTCACTTGAAGAACGGCGCAATAATTTGCACTATTATCGGAGTAGATAAGATGCATTACCCGCACCTGATATTAAAACGATATTGAACCGCACTACAGACAAGTATCGGCCTCGCAAACGAGCTCCGACGCGCGCGGCGCTATGACACCAACTGAGCGAGCTAGCCAAGCAACACAACAGCGGTCACGACTCACGACTCACGCTGCCCACCGCTGAGTCCGTTCGCCAGCCATTTATTCGCGTCACTCTATTCACACGCGTACGCGCTCACCAATACAAACAAGCGCCTGCCATGCCATCAACTGATAAACACATGCCCGATACACGACTCATAGACACACCACACTACCGAGAAAACAAATAGTTCACACTCCACACTCATGAGGATACAAGAAAGGAGATCAATTCAAATGAACTCTGTTAAAATATTTACAATTAATTGATGACTCATAAGCGAACGAAGGCGCGTGACTCATGGCTTTCCCGAATGTTATTAGGAAACTAAGGCTTATCACGTAATAATTTACGAACATAATGGAATAACATATTTCCTCAATTAAGGATAAATATTGAGGAAACAAGTTATTTGCACACAATAATCAAAAAAGTTGTGCATGGGAATGAAGATCAAAATAATTGTAATCAGCAATTATTAAATGCTGCGATTATAAAAATCTTATAACGAGTAGCCCCGAACTAACATTGTATCGTGTGCTTTTTTTGTGATTTTACAGGTGGAATCCAAGGTATAGCAGACAAGGAGGAGATTGGTGCGGGAGCGATGGACGCAGACAAAGCAGCGGCGGCGCGAGTCGTCGATCTCCCCCAAATTAGTCCTGGGCAAGGGCGCTGACCTCGACAGCTACGCGCTTGCCACAGACGATCGCGTCGCTACTTCTCGTCGTATAACCCCCAAATACGACAATTACTAGCAGAATCACAAACCCTTTCGTCGCGCCAGCTTTGTTTACATTCGGGAAACGGTAAACAATGGTAATTAATCAGAACTTTATGAACAAAAAAAACGTTAATTGCAGCTTGACGAAATGGGAACACGTGACATCGAAGCGTGGACAAAGACAGTTCACGCTGCCAAATTATGGGGAAATGAACCATTTAATTGAGATGTGGTTTACTTCTTTGGGAACTATTAATATGATAAGAACAAAGTACGTTAATTTTGTGTCAGGAGTATTATTTTCTATGCATAGAGGCATACCAATTCAGGCATGCGTGTTGGCGAGCATTGAAATTAACAACATATGGAGGTTAGTACAAAGGAAAGACTACAGATAAGGAAAAAAGCCTGTGTTGGATTTATGTATTTAATAGAGTTTATTAAAAGAACTTAAACAGAACGATAAAAATATTATATGTAGGTAATGGGGAAATTCGACAGATATTCCAAATGACTAGGCGTATAAAAAACTGAGTCTAACCTATTCTTTGACGAACTAGTCTCGTCTAGGGTTTGAGTCAGGTCCCGCGCGGTCAGACTCTAGTTGTCACAAAATGATAACATTGGGACGATCGAGGATGGTATGACAGCGCGGCGCTGGATTAGCCAAGGCCTGTCTGTGTTTCATCTGCCAATCCACCTTCCGGCAACAAACTAATAATCTGCATACACGCACACTCTATTTAAAAGTGCAATTATTTCATGTAAAATTAATAACCTGTCAAAGATGGCTGAAGAACATTAAAAAAAACCGCTGTTTTAAGGAACACCAACTGTAAACCACAAGCCCTAAAACTTAGAAGAAAGACGAAGTATTCAGTATGCCTAAATTAATGCGAGTTTATAAAGTTGACCAGTGTTTATTATTAGTTGGTACAGTACATTCTCAAAATTCTCAGTCAATATAATAGGGTTTATTGTTGTCACATAAAACATACTGTAATGAGACTGAGAATCAGAATGTTGACAAATAAGAACAGATACAATTCAATTAAAACCTGTACAACTTAAATCCTCCGAACCTGTGACTGTACTTATTTTACTAGGTGTTTGTTGAGGATTCACTCACATTAATAATGGGTTGTAACATAATATTATATTAAAGGAAATTGGGCGAAATTTTATTACTTAACATTATCTCCATACTATGTATCCAGATTACACGCTTTGTAGGGCTAAGTTTAATTTATTATAATTACGAAAGTTTTTGTATTGTAAGGATATTGTAATTTTATACCTAATAATGAGAGTTGAAAAACCCCTATTTTATATTATATAAATTGCAATATTGTGGTTTATGAAAAAGACATACAACAATCAAATATTTGAATGGAAAGGTAAGTATATTCAAAATACATGTAAATGTAAGGTTAAAATTAAAAAATGTGTAAGGTGATGTTATTAAGATATGTGAACCTGTCTTAAATTCAAGTAATAAACAATTCTCAGCCCAGCCCGAAATAAAATTCATTGTTATCAGATTTAACAATTAACTAAAACTCATTTTATCTAATTGTCATACTTGTCACTGTAGCAGCAATAGTGGAAAGTAAGCTACATTGTAGTTCTGAAGACTTGTTTATTAAAAAAGGTACAAACCTGGTGTTGGAAAAGAGAATTTCGTACTAGGCAAATGTCTTTCCACGTGCGAAGGCCCTTCAGCTCACAACCAGGCGGCACCACGTCTGTGCAGCAGAGGTCAGCATCCACCGGCATCACAATGAATAGTTACTCCACCTGATGCAAAAAATATTTTTTTTTACACTTAAACATTAATACTGTTCCTAAGAATGACAATTTCTTCTCAGACAGCAAATATATCTAACATAACTTACAAGTCCTAATTAATTAGGGATAATTATCAGCACTGATCACATTACATGAACAACGGTCTGTGATGCAGAGACTTTCTTTGGTATTTCAAAAGCAGGGAATATTATTATTAGATAGTGAAATACCTGCAGGCTAGATGCTGGTTGCCTTGGGCATGACAATGATGGTATCGGTTCCTAGTGGGATGCCATGTATGCTGACAGTGTGACCTCATTCTATATCATCTTTGTATTATTCCTGTCAGTATTCCTAGAACCAGAGTATAAAATAAAAATAATTAACAACAAACATCTCTGGTTAACCCCTACATATTATGTTCATGTAATTCCCATAACATGTTGCTAGTGGCTCAAGAAGGGCATCATACAAAAGTCAATTATCACAACATACAAATAGTTATGTTGTATCCATCTTCATCTATGTGTGGTGTGGTTACAACTGTTTTATTTGGGTTCATTGCTGAACGTTTTTTTGCAGCCTCAAGGAAATGTAAGACAGTGAGAGCATGGATACACGTCTTTTCAAACACATATATTTGTATCTGAAAGATTGGCCTCCTATTAAGATTATTTCTAAACTTTACTTAGAAGAAACACTATTACTCCAAGCAATCCACACGCATACCACAATATTGAGATTGCATTGAAATTTTTAAGAGGGGGTTAGACCACAACTGTAAACTTAGTTACTATATTGACATTTTCATTACAAGTTCATATAGATGGTAATATAGAACAATGAATTGCATATAATCTGCCTCAAGTATGATGCCAATTTGCACTAGATTATGATTCAAGTGAATCCAGTAAACAAACCAGTCCAGATTAAAGTTGATTACAGTGTTGAAGACTCTCCATACCACATTAGTCCAGGAATGGAATGAACTTATTGGATCACTAGCCTGTAATGATCTCAACTGGGCATTATGACAACATTCAAATTATAAGCTCATAGATTGACTTTGTAATCTTAAAGGTTGATAACTGAATATGGTAACACTGCCTAGCATTCACATCCCAGTATGATAAATAACAAAAAAATTACCTCTTGTGGATTATTTATACATGGAATAACAATGGAAAATATAAATTGAGAAAAAAATCCTAGAATGCCTCATTGTCGGATGAATATAAAATATATATAAGTTGGATTCTATCACTAAGTTACAAAATACTAATACAAAATAAAAAAATTATTACATTGCAGCGACTATTTTTATGGTTTGTTACAACCATATAAAGCATAACATACCAAACCTGAATATAAATTAACCTCAAAAACCAGTAGAACTGTCATTGTTTTGTTACAAACAATGAAGATATTGATGTTATTGTAGGTTTAGTATTTATTACTTTGTGCTAATCCTTGAATAAAAACCTTAGAAATGTGGAAATTTCTAAGAGAATACGTTAATTTGACTCACGAGTTATCGAAGTAAATTTTTTTAAACGTCATGACTCGCGACCTATTGCACTTAATAATAAGTTATCTAAGTTAAATTCTAGAAACATGCTAATAATAACGAGAAACACGATCTCGGCAACACATGTAAGCTAATATCCACGCATGTTTACAGTAGGAAACCAAACTAATATGCATATTTTACGCCTTCAAGGTGGTGTCATATAAAATGCGTGCAAAGTACTGTACTTTATGAAAGTGTGATGATGTACTTGAATATGACTACTTCTATGAGCACTAGCTAAGAGAAAAATACGCGTGATGATTAAATATTAAATTATTTACAGTATCTCGTATTGCTGGGCTGAAGAAACAAAGAAAATATTGAAGAACTTCGATAATTGGCATTCACGAAGAAAATGGCGTCATATCACACTAGTCACGGAACAAGGTACAATTTCATCATATAGAAGCACATCACACAGTCACGGTCCAACACCATATTAAACTTAAAATTTAAATGCAGTACAAATTGAATTTTCTTTTGTAAGTTACTCACTTTGAATGTGAATTCCAAAGAAAATCATCCAAAAACTCAAAGGACTGATGACAAGGCACTCCACTCACCGTTTGCAAAACCCAGACTAATCACGTGACTAGTTTGGGGTTGCCACTTAGCAGCCAACAGTAAAGCTTAGGGTGCACAGGAACTTCAACAATATTTATTAAACTACCGACGTGCAGAGCCAAACAATACCGATCAAAAATAAACGTCCTCGCTTTCACATGTATGCTGTAAATTTTATGTGAAAGTGTGTATGTTACCTTAATTCGGCTCACCAACAGCACTTATCTTAGCAAAATATACATAGAGATACCTTGAAGATAAAAAATAAAGAATACTTTATATCTCGGGGAAATAAACGATACCCACGAATTTTCGACATGAAAAAGGAAAAAACGTGAGTGAAGCAACACTATAGTACAAAAAAAAATCTAGAGTAAAAAATGTAAAAAATAATATAAAAGTATTTTAAATAATGAATGAATTAATACACTTTTATTATACACCAGATAAAAATACAGGGAAAATTAAAAATAACTAGTTTACACGATGTACGTATGATTGTATTGTATGTATGATTAGGCTGCCTTATCGCTACATAGCGATCTTTTTCAGGCAACCGATGGCTTAAATAGATAATACATAGTATTTATATTTATATTTTTATAGCTTTAATAGCTTATACAACTCAAGGCGACAGAGATCGTGCATATAAATATATTTATAAATTTATACGAATATATATTCTTATAAATTTATACAAAAGGGCACCACTGCGTAACATTAAATGTGTCTGGTGAAATGTTTTGAAACGATGGGTTTGTGATCTTTGCGATCTGCGTGCTATCGATCGCTGCGAACGGTTTGCCTGTGGGTGCAGTCTTTATGCACCTTAATATGATAGTTAATAAGCACATTAATATGAGAGTTTATAGACACATTTGTTTGTCTGAAGGTTAAGGCATATCGTTCTTAACAGCGTTTATCTGGAAAAAAATTGTTAAACGGATTATTTTACTCAACTTATACAATATTACAATACTATAAGACTTAAATATTGCCTCACCAGTATAACTCAACAATACAATTTTATTCATATAAAAAGAATCGTGGATTTGATGTAGCGTAGTTTTATATAAACTAGGTAGAACCCAGCAAAAATGCAGCAAACTATAACTAAAAATTAAGTTTACCTAACATGCAACAGTTTATTTAATAGGTTGCGACGTACACTATTCATATTACCATAAAATTAATCAATTTCGGGGTCAAACACTATATATTTTGCATTTTGCAGCAGCGTTGCCAGAATGTTAACTTAATTGTATTTTTTACCCTTTCATGATACCTACGCTATATTGCACGACTCAGAATTTTACTTCTATGTTACTTTTTTGAGTTTATAAATATTTAAATATTTAGTAGTCAGTCAGTCAAAATATCTTAATTTTTGCATATTTGTGTTATTTATCATTTAGTATATTATACCTTTATTTGATCTTTCCTTGACCTGACCTGACCCTTTCATTTCTTACAGAGCTAAGTTTTCCTTTGTAAACTTCATGTATCATATGTTCACAAGTACAAATTATACTATATTTAATTTGAGATATTTATATAGTAATAATTAATATATTTATACATAAATAATACATAAATAATACATAAATAATACATAAATAATACATAAATAATACATAAATAAATAAATATTTTGTGGCTGGTTTATAAATGATTTCATATCACATTGGGCCTTATTCATCTGTGATTGGCATGCATAAACCAAGCTTATTTTTTTAATCTGTACTGTGTTTGTCAAATGCCAAAACATCATTGTCACATGGATGGAGATGTGTCATTTAATTTTGAAAATATGTAAAAACTATAGAATATAACCAATAGCAGCAAATAATTTGATTGTTACAAGTTAAATAAAGTGGTTTATTGATCTCAATTTTTGCTTAATTTATTTCTCTATTTACAAATTTGTCGTTTTTTTAAAATGCCGACAATATCAGTGAAACGGGATACACTTTTTACGGCTTTAGGAAAAACTTATAGTAAGATAATCTCAAATTATGAAATTTTTAATAAATAAAAGCTGGCAGTTTTGTATCGTGGAATAAACGAGCAATATCTGCATAGTAAAATAAACTAACAGAAAAAAAATGTATAACAGCTGACATCACATTCTTTGATTTTAGCTGATGAAGAATTTCAAGATTTGTGTTTTGAATTTGGTCTTGAGTTGGATGAGGTTGTAAGTAGAAAATGATAATCGCGCTTATATTTACATGAGAAAGTATGCTACACACACATACTCAGATTTCTTTTCTTTTCAACAATTAATAATATATGACAATGATTATGATGACACATAACATTTCAGACCACAGAGAAACAGATGCTAATAAAAGAGCAAGGAGACCACGCTGGCTCTGGAGTCTCCGAGGAGATATTGTATCGTATAGACATTCCTGCAAATAGATATGACCTACTCTGTCTGGAGGGACTTGTCAATGGCATACTAGTTTTTCAGGGAAAGTAAGTTGCTTATCAATTTTCATCATTTGTTACTGTGCTCCTTTTGGTCTTAGCGTGATGACATATAGCCTTATAGCCTTTCTTGATAAATGGACTATCACACACTGAAAGAATTTTTCAAATTGGACAATTAGTTCCTGAGATCATTGCGTTCAAGTAAACAAACAAAAATGAAAAAACAATAAACAGTTTTTTTTTTATCTATTTTAACATGCACAGTTACTTCCTGACCATATAATATGTACTTCTTGAAATTTACATTCTTGTGATATAGATCCATCCAATAGAAACTAAACTTTTGGAAAGTCTGTTAATAGTCATTATAAATCCCTTGTTGATTATATTATTCCATTCTTTAGTCCAAAAACTAACAATAAAATCTAAAATGTTTCAGGAAAGATCCACCTTCATACAAACTGAATAAATATGAAGACATATACTCTTTACATTTGACACCAGCAACTGCTCAAATAAGACCATATGCAGTTGCAGCTGTACTCAAAGGGATTTCTTTTACGAAGGAGAGCTATAACAGTTTCATTGACTTGCAGGTAAATCCTAAAACTTAATTTAAAGTGTAAGTTAAGTCAACTTATCTTTTTAGTGTAGCCCTTTTATTCATACCTTAATGAGACTGTTACCACCTCCAAAGTAACAATTTGTAACCAACCTAGAAAAACATATCCAAAGTTGCTTGCAAAAAGACTCCAACCCACGTATCTCAAGCTGCAGTGACTTGACCAATTTGCCCACAATTCACTTAGATGTCTTTGCTAAATTTGTTATATGTATTGTTTCAATATATCTTTGCATTAACTAACATTTGTAACAATAAACTTAAGTAAACTAAAACTAAAATACTAACAAAAAGATAGTTTAGGTATGTAAATATAAAATAAGTTACAGGCAATAATAAAAATGCCTTTGCATTTTTATTTTAGTTTTTATTGTTTCAAAATACAAATAGTTGATGGGTATTATATAATATATTATGGTGCTTATTTTGCTGATGTATTTGTATTTCTGTAAATTTTCTTTGTGGTGTAAAAGTCTCTCTGTGGTAAAAGTGTATTCATTCATACATTAATTCATTCAATATAGTACAGTATTTTTTTTTATACCATCAATGGACTCAGCAGACATTATATTACCAGATAAAGCAGTGCCATCTACAGAGTGCAATTGTGCTCCAGGAACCGATTGAACACACACAAAGTTTCATCCCATCACACAACAAACACACATACAGATGACTTATAATATATATTAAGATAATACTTAACCTTTACTTTTATAATAAAATCAGTTCACATAGAAAATAAAAGCTTCTATCCCATGTTTCAGGATAAATTGCATCAGAACATCTGCAGAAAGAGGAGCCTGGTTGCTATAGGTACTCATGACTTAGATACCATCCACGGTCCATTTGTATATGATGCTTTACCACCAAATGAGATCAAATTCAAGGCGCTTAACCAGACCACAGAAATGACTGCACCAGAACTTGTGGAACTGTATCTGGTAAAAATCCACATTTTCACAAAACATACTAAAGTGTTGGTAGGCAACCTGAACTGTCATTTTGTTTTTGAATTACAATCAACAATTATTGTGTTATGTGATTAACTGATTACATTTGTTATTAAATATTTATTTAATCGTTCTCATTAGTGGAATAAATAAAATGAGTATGTATTCAAATTAAAATATTATAATTTCTGCCTGGTCAGCTACAAACTTGCCTTGTTGGTTTTGATGCAAACATACAATCTATGGAACATCAGGTTCTAGCATCCATACCAAGGTCAGGCCAAAAATAATTGAAAGGTATTTGGTTATCTATCAAGGAATGTTAAATATCAACTAGGAATTAAAAAATTTACACTGTCTGTGCATCACATTTAACGTTATATCAATAAATGTCAAAGCCTTGGCAAAAGCTATCTATAAGAGTGAGGATACACCCAGTTGGTGCCATCGCACACCTTTTCTTCCTAAAAGTACCAAAAGAATACTCAATACTATAACAATTTGTCCAAGTGAGTTGGCTAATTAGCAATTTAGTTTAAACCCAAACTCCTAAAATAATATTATTAACTAAGATATACTCAATAACTAGGAATCGCCTCATGATTTAGGCGATGTCTACAGAAAATAGTTTCACCCATTCTTAGTTGTTAACTAATTGTCAAAGGTAGATTTATGCCTAAGAATATCCTTAGATTAGGCGTTACTTATTTATGCATTGCCTTGCTCGTCTTTAGTGAAAAAGGGTATTAGTCTTTTAATCATTTGTTCATGTGTTCAAAATCAAAATAACAAACAAAAAATTATAAAAATATCAACATTTTATTTTTGGCATAGCAGCTCATAAAATATTAGTAACTAAACCTGCCCTATGCTGCATACATGCCAACTAAAACCAAAACTAAATTGAATTGGAGAGTTATGTTATAATAAGAGATCTCATTGATCTTATTTTAGACGCACCCCCAGTTAAAACAATACTTAGGAATCATCAGAGACAGCCCTGTGTACCCTGTGATCAAGGATAAGAATGGCGTGGTACTTTCAATGCCACCAATCATCAATGGCGATCACTCCAAAATCACATTAGACACAAAGAACGTGTTTATTGAATGTACAGCTACAGATATTACTAAGGTAATTTATGCTATATTTTTATGGGTCTTACAAAAAATCGTTTACTGTCAGAATACTTCTTCTAAGTTCTAAGTTAGAAGAAGAATTATACTGTCTGTATATTTCTGGGCAGTTTCCACACGTCGCTTGTTGTGCGTCGAAATTTCCCGCTGTTGCTCGCTTCTCCAGCCATCCGTCAGAATAATTATTCAATGTTTTGTGACACTTCAACTAAGAACACCTTTCAAATGACAAAGTGTGACAAAACACTGAATGACTATTCCCATGTTATTCCAAGTTTATTTATAAGGTCCTATATTTATAAAATATACATATTCAGTTTTACTGTAAGGACTGTAATTATAGACTATCACAGTCTATAATTAATATTATAGAGGTTGGGGTTCGACCTCCCTTTTCACCTCTTACTTTCGGAGTTATGTACGTTATTAAATGAAGCAATTAAAATATCACCTGCTTTAACGGTGAAGAAAAACTTCGACAGGAAACTTTCATGCCTGAGAGTTCTCCATTACTTTCTTAAAAGCGTGTGAAGTCTACCAGTTCACACTTGCCAGTGTTAGGTTAGACTACACCTTGAATCCTTCTCATTCTGATAGGTACCTTGAAGTGGGCCGTTGATGATGATGATGATATAATTCAACAGAATTGTAATTTTTTCAGGCAATAGTAGTTCTTGATACAATAGTATGCATGTTCTCTGAATACTGCTCCGGCAAATATGAAGTTCAGCAATGCAAAGTGTTTGGTCCCGACGGCACTTACGAACTGTACCCTCAGATGCAGTATAGAGATGAACTAATCAATGTTGAGAAGGCCAACAACTATATTGGCATCAGGTACGGTATAAAATATATATATCTATAATACTAATAAAGTTGAAGAGTTTGTGTTTTTATTCCACTACAAGTTAGCCCTCGACTAGACGCTAACGCTAACCTGTTGGAGGTATGGCAGCCATATTTGACCAATACCTCTAATCAGTTTCTACGCGGCATCATACCAAACAGCTAAATCTCTTGGCTGTTGTGTGAATAGGTTGGTAACTTGCCTCAACCGAATCGTCTTTTTTGTGGTGGCGGCCATTTTGGATTTGTAATTTATCATAGTGTATAGTTTTTTACTAGTCATTTGATAACCATATTGGCGGCCATCTTTGGCCGATTTTCATCAAATATAGCTAAAACCACTACCTACAAATTCACCCTACAAACAGAAACCTAATTAGTTCCTACGCTCAAGAGCCACGATGCCACAGACAGACACATGCATACACTTATAACACCCCGTCGTTTGCGTAGGAGTCTTAAGAAACATACGGAGCAGTGTTTGGGAACTGCCGATATAAGTGAATACTGAATCTATGTACATATACACAGTGTGTACATATATCTCGTGGGAAGCGTGAGGTAACGACAACGCGAGTTTGTTCAGCCAAAAAGTATCGTAGATAATAGGGTTAAATAAAAAATACCAGAACGCTCTCGCCCTCGCCTCGCCTCTTTTTACATAGAACTGACAACGTTTGTTCTACGATTTTTTTTAACTCGATAGTTTGTGAAATATTCAATATTCAATATTGTATGTTGATTCACATGTATACTGAGTGTAAGGTCACTTTTTAGAAATACAATGATTTATAAAAACAATTGTATGAAATAAATCATTACTGAGTTTTGAAAAAATCGTAGACCAAAAGTTCTTAGGTTTAATGATAGGAACTTCAAGGCCGAAGGCTTTCTGGTATTTTTTAAACCTGTATAGACAGTATACATACGACGCGAGTTAGATGATTTTTGTTCATCCAAAAGTTCTCAACGCGCCCAAAGTTTCACTTTGTAGAGCTTGTGACTCGCCCGGGAAAGTACTGCCGCCATGCTTATTTCTGCCGCTAAGCAGCAATGTTGTGTTACGGTCTGAAGGGCGTCGTTTTCGGTGCTATTACAGGCACATGATGCTTAAAACCTACGCCTCAGGTTGATGGACATAATTAAAACGTTGCATGATGTGCTCCTACCATGCCAGCGAACATAGAGGCATATATGCGTGCATAGAGGGTATCCAAAGGGTATGCAGATGATATAAAATTAAGAAAATCTCCAGTACGAGTCATAAAAAAACTAGGCCTACCCTTAAGTATTTATTACTCGTACTGGAGACTTTCTTCTTTTTATATCATCTGCATACTCTATGCATACCCTCTATGCACTGGCGGTGAAGTATTGCTCAGTTCATTGGCGATGGTTTTCAATTTACCAACAGGCATTGGCGTGCACAGGGTTTTTGACCAGGGTATGCATAAAGAAGGAAGATGCCACAAAATGGAACAATCCTTCGCATTTATGAGTTATACCAAAATTTTAGGGTAGGCAGAGCTTTTGTGCATATATGATGTGCACGCCACTACCAGCAGGCCTTCCGCTTGGTCTATCAATTTATAACTATACAAACCCGTGACCGTAATCGAAATTGTTTTCTGTAAGTTATTGCAGATGTTGCATAATGAAAAGATAAAGCATTACAAATTTGTTCCAGAAATAAAAAAAAAATTTTTGTAAGTCGGTTAATATTGACTGTTTTTGTTGATACAAATAATGACTGTTTTATTACAAAATTAATATTCATTTTTATTGTTACTTACGAAATACAAAAATTCAATTATATAGCGTGGCGATGCGTCTCCACGGCCTGTGTCGCCACGCCAACAATCAGGTTTACCGTCCGCCTATAGATGTTTCATACCAAAAAAAAAAAAAAAAAATCGAGCCTATATTCTAAACGAGAACGTTACTTGCAGGGAAAACGGCGGTAATCTAGCTGCACTTCTCTCCCGGATGTGTCTGACCACGACGCACGAGGATACCGTGTTACGTGTGCGGGTTCCGCCTACGAGGCACGACGTCATACACGCGTGCGATCTGTACGAAGACATTGCCATCGCTTATGGGTGAGCGTGTAGCAATTTTACTTATATTATAATTGTTTATTGTGTTTTGTCTTGTTTAGGATGATTATTTTGGCAAGGACAAGTTTCGCATATTTTCCGGCGAAATATAATACAGATTTTGTACTTCATTGATGAGAACACTTAGTGCATGCAACCGCAAATATAGAAAATCAGTTCTAAAATAGAATATACTACGACAATACACACATCGCCATCTAGCCCCAAAGGAAGCGCAGCTTGTGTTATGGGTACTAAGATAACTGATGAATATTTTTATGAATAACATACATAAATACTTATAATATACAGATAAACACCATTTTCCACAAACATTTTCCAGTGGTGGGAATCGAGCTCGCGGTCTTGGACTCAGAAAGCAGGGTCGCTGCCCACTGCGCCAGTCGTCCGTCAAATAATAACACAATTATCTAACTAAAAAAAGTATATAAAAATATTTTACAAATTTTAAAGTTATTTGCAATTGTTTATCAATTTATTATTTCTTAAAATAAACTTTTACTTATAATACAAATTATTTTAGTTTAAAAATACTTAGAAATCATTACACATGGAAAATTCATAGATGGAAATAATTTAAACAAAAATGAAATGAAATATCAAGTCACGAAACGAATTTGTGGGTATTATTATTTTACTTAACTGTAAGACTTAGATTTTGAATAAAATCTTATAAGTATTAGGTTTTGCTATATTATAATGAATTCAAATTGATATAATCTGCAGATACAATCGCATAGAGCGGCGTCCGTGCCAAGTAGTGACGACTGGCGGCCAAGTTCCTCTTAACAAGGTCACAGAACAGTTGCGGCAAGAGTGCGCGCACGCAGGGTTCACTGAAGCGCTGACCTTCACACTCGTGAGTACTAACCACTTCTTTCACTGGAACTCATCTTAGTTGGGCAGTGAACAGTCCCCCGAAATCTAACATTCAACATTGAAGTTGAATGGTGGATTATAAAATGATGTGCTGAGTTTCTTGCCGGCTCTTCCCGGTAGAATCTGCCTTCCGAACCGGTGGTAGAGTGACAAACATACTGACATGACGCCTCAAAAGGCCTACTTGATATAATTGACCATAATCACCACGCTAAGCAGACGG
The DNA here is from genome assembly GCF_905163445.1 of Pararge aegeria. Lineage (NCBI taxonomy): Eukaryota > Metazoa > Arthropoda > Insecta > Lepidoptera > Nymphalidae > Pararge > Pararge aegeria. The sequence goes on from NC_053189.1 coordinate 15,041,168, forward strand.
GTTGGTGATCGCAGTGCATGGTAGTAGTAGCACAGACGACGCTCGGCTTTCCCTTGTACTACTAGCCATTCAATAGAGTAGTGAGTACCCATGTTCGCATTTCTTAGTTATGCAAGATTTTAAAATGCAATTAGCAAATTATAAGAGCCTGCCTCTAGAGTTCTAAATAACTCAAAATCAACTATTGAAATTGGCTTATCTGTGTTGCTTATGATCGTTCATGCATCTATCTATCTTATAATGAGGCCCGCTTCAGCGGATGCACTTCGACCCTCCAGGATCTTTTGTGCTCATCGTTCATGCATACATTTGTTTTGCATTGTGCGGGTTTTGTGATGATTTTTAATACAAACTTAATGAATAAAGCTGTGTGGGTCCTACACACATCCTGTCCAATATTGGAATGCAGCAGGTTGTGGAATTCTATGATATATTATGAAAATTATGCTGTGCTATAGATCTTGCAAACAGATCTTCTTTCGATCCGAAACCGAAGCATTGCCTTTACAATGAATAATTGTTAAGTCACTTAATATTGCATCCTGGTTCCTTAAAACAAATAGTTTTATTGACATTCTAATATTTTAAACAATAAATCATATTGGTACAGTAATAACTCTGCATTGTAAAACATTTTGCTTGCTGTTCGCGGTCTATTGTTGCTTAGTATTAATTTTATTTTAATGATAAGGTCTCAGCTAGAGTCCCTGAAATTGCCTATTCAGTATTGAGGGTAGCCAGAAACACAAATTCCGAGAAGGACGTACCACATCTTGATTTAAAAAAAAAAGTTTCGTCCGAGTTGATTGCATGGCAACATACGTGATGCCGTCCGTCCCGGTTATTTTAGTATGAAAATAAACATTAAAGCCCGCCATCCGGCATTGGAAAAACGTGGTGTTTAAATGCACTTCTCCTTTGAGAGTCGAGACGTGCACCGAGTGGGATGAGATTTTTATCTCTCTTATCCAGTGTTCCCGAGAAGACGTAGCATCAAAACTGGGTGTCAGCATTGAAGGAGTTCCCGCAGTACACATCTCCAACCCCAAGACCCTAGAGTTCCAAGTGGTGAGGACCCTCCTACTGCCTGGCCTGCTGAAGACCCTTGCTGCTAATAAAAAGATGCCGCTGCCATTGAAACTGTTTGAAATTAGTGATGTCGTGGTGCAAGACGAGAAAGCAGGTAACTTATATATATATATATATATATATATATATATATATATTAAATTATTATTTATTTATTTATTTTTAGGGCGTAGCAATAAGAAACAGGAACTTTCATTTTGTATTTATATATATTGTGTGCAGTCCACCGATCCGCACTGGGCCAGCGTGGTGGACTGCGGCCTAAACCCTTCTCATGTGTGGGAGACCCGTGCCCGGCGGTGGGCCGGTAATGGGTTCTTATGATGATGATTTATACTGTGTCTGTGCATGTCTGTGCATTGTATCTCTGTATTCCATTAGTATCAGTTATTTCTTTAAGTACCCACTCAGCTCTACTCTTCAATTTATCTCACGTTTGCGGACTAAATGAATGACATGACTAAATGAAAAAAACAATAATATATATTTTAATATCTATGACATAATTAAATCTGGAATCTTAATAATTATTTTTGATGATGAAATTTCAATGTTGTTTACTATGATTTTTGATAATGTTTGTACCCGATGTGTTGTTGTAAGAGCTAACAATGTAACACATTTATATGACAGTTTCTTCAGGGATAAACTTTCATTAGGGTAATTTTTAGCCAAATAATCTAGAACGCTAGAAGTATCCCAGGTCACGTTGTATCTGGGAAGAGGAGGTCTTAATCTAAAGACGCCCTTGAAAAATCTTTCTATATATTTTCTTTCTTTCAGCCAATTCATGCTTATTAGGGTGTTCACAGTGGCGTGCACTGTATTCCTTACCAGGGTATGCGGCAGAAAAGTTGCATAAAACGGCAAAAATCCTAGCCCTATACGAGTTATATATCAATTTTAGGGTAGGCAGTGCCGTATATAATACGTATATATATGTATATTTTTTTATTCCACTACAAGTTAGTCGTTGGCTGCAATCTCACCTGGTCGTAAGTGATGATGCAGTCTAAGATGGTAGCGGGCTAACCTGTTAGGAGGTATGGTAGTCATAACCCTAATTGGTTTCTACGCGACATCGCACCGGAACACGAAATCGCTTAACGGCACATCTTTGTCGGTATGGTGGTAACTAGCCACTGCCAAACCCTCCTACCAGACCAGACCTGATACTACTACGTACTCACCGCGATTCATTGCCCTCTTATCGCCGGACTTATAAGTTACCTAGTGTGATGTTAAATAGCATATTAAGAATTGCTATATACAAAGAAAAAAAGAGTTTTATTCAAATACTAGTGGTAATCCCAGAAAGTAACGCGTTCCACCTAATAAAATTTCATCAATATCAAGTGTCAGAAATCCTGAAACATATAAATAACCATTTTAAATACAACGGACTTCAATAAAATCTTACTTTTTCTTTTAACCTTTTGAGGGGTTAAAATTTATATAGTCTTCCACGAGAATTGAGTTATGATATGGCAAAAAGAGTTATTAAATTCGATTGATAGTTCCTGAGATTAGCATCTCTTCGTTACGTCTACGGCTGCATAATATCCAGGCATAGATAGACTGTTGTATATTGGTGCTAAATCGTTATATGCTTGTTGTCCTCGGAGTGCAATTTATAGACAGCTTCTCGTCTAACGGTTGTCCGCGTTTTTCCCGTGGGAACCGTTTGTTTCCCTGAGGTAAAAAGTAGGCTATATTACACTCCATCTTTTTAATTAACTAAGTTAAGTTCAATGGTTGCTTAATTAGGGCGTGAAGAAAGAACAAACAAACAATACACACTTCGAATTTGTATAGATTGTACTTCTACCTATTTTCTGCAATTACAAAGAGACTGGAGCACGCAACGAGCGTAGACTATGCGCTGTGTATTGCGGCAAGGCGGCTGGTTTCCAGTTCGTGCACGGACTTTTAGACCGCGTGATGGCGCTGTTGAGACAGCCGTGGGACATGAAGACCGGGTACTGCTTGCGGCAATGCGATGGTGAGAATTATTACCGTATACATACGTACCGCGCTAAACGTTTCCACTTCAAAAATACCCAAAACATATATTGTATACCACATTATACCATAAAAGCGTTGTACAAAAACAGAAAATGCGTTATTCCTGCACCCAACGGCGAGCGAGTTAGCTTGACGCTTACGATCTATCTTAATTCTACGTATCGTAGTCCAAGCCTTTTTATGGGTCCCAGGCAGAACGCAAATTCTATCGCCACGTTGCGTACAGTGGCTCATGACTTAAGGACACGAGAGCTTACCGTATAAAAAAAAAATATCCCCTTGTATCGGAAGTTCATAAAAATAAATAGTTACACATTAAAAAAGCTATCTGCCTGCTGAAATCCGTGGAAGTAATTCCCTTCCTATATTTAAGAGTCGTCTGAAGGACTACTACCTCTCTTTGGGTGTTGGCAGTTGAAGTTGTTGCTTTATTACTGTCTGTTAATTATGTATTAAAATCTACTTTTATATAGTATGTATATTATATATATTATGTATATTTTATAATTATATATAAAATAATTAAGTATTAGGACATCCTACCGGAACATTAACTAATTGATTATTAACTGGCCGTAGCCTCAAGATTCTAAATCATTGACCATAGGTGGAAATCGAACCCGGCACTTCCCAATTGTAGGGCCGCCGCAACCGATCCCCGTGAGGTCGTACAAAGAGTATCTCGCATAGGAGTGCGCACGCGGGCTCCCACCCGCAGAGGCTAATGGGTTATCTTCTTTTTTCTTTCAGATGCTGGATATTTCCCGGGCCGCTGTGCCGAAGTGGTACTCCGCGGTGAGGTCATTGGCAAAGTGGGAGTGGTCCATCCAAATGTCTTAACCGCTTTCGACCTCACAAATCCTTGCTCCACCGTAGAAATCAATATTGAACCTCTTTTGTAACTTACAACTTAATCTAATAGGCACGATGACAGTTAACATAAAAGAGCTAAAATATTATATTTATCTTATGATATATTATGCACGTATAATGAACAACGTACTTTTATTTATATTCCAAGTAAGATTGGTATTTATTTTCAAGAAATAAAACTGCAAAATCTAGCAATCCGCCATGACAGGGTGATGACGCCGTAGCAACCCCTCAGGTATCGGCAAGTGTCCTTCCGAATAATGAAAAATAAAATGCTTTAACTTCGAAGAAGAAAAAGTTGCTAGGTTTTTTGTTATCAATACCAAATCAATCATCTTTATCTACAGAAAAAGCACTTAAGCTCATATTTGCCTAAGACGTAACGAGTACGGCCATGACACCCAACGAGCGTTTTTGTGGGAAATAATTTTTTTAAATATGATTTGCAATTTATATTAAAAAAAACTTTTAATTTCTGCAAAAATACGATATTTTTAAGAGGTCAAAATAAGTCATCATGCCTATTATTGACTGTTATTTCTTGTAATGTTCCAATAAACAAGATTTTAATATTTTTGTTTGTAATTCTACTGACTACATGCGACTGGTATAAGTCAATAATATATTGTGTGTGGCATAAGATGAATTCGAGGTAGTTTGGGAATGAAATTATGCGACACCGAAAAGCGAGAAACTTTTGGCGTTTCTTCTTAGGATCTCCTAAAGAAATTCTAAACTGAGTTAACTAACAAACATTATATAATAGCACCAAATCTGTTAAAAGCGTAGACAGAGTTAAAAGGGCACAAAAACAAATACAGACAATCTACGGCGCACGAGGCCACAGAGGTACTGTAAATTTTTATTTAAACAACTTTATTCCATAATAAATGAACACTTATTTTAACATAAATTATGTGCAAAAGGCGGCCTTATCACTAAAAGTGACCTCTTCCAGGCTATCTTAATTAATGGAATAAGGCAATGAGAGACGGGAAATCGCATTTCTATACATATAATTACATAGATTTACACACTAAAAAGTACATAAATTATTAAATAAAATAGAATACGTAAAAAATTATATAAATTTATATAAACATACATACACACATAATATTAACATATTTATAGTGACAAATAGTACCTCTTTACACGACTTTAAAAATCGCTAGGGACTTAGAGCGTTAATGTCATCAGGGAGTGCATTCCACTCCGAATAACTGCGAGAGTTACACTTTACCATTCAATCTACGGCGCACGAGGCAACAGAGGCATTCAGTGGCGTGCACAGGGTTTCTGACCTGGGTATGCATAAAGCAGGCAAATGGCATAAAATGGAAAAATTTCCCTCCAATACGAGTTATATTAAATAATTTGGGTATGCAGTGCTTTCATGCATGTATGAAGTGCATTTGAGGCATTCCCGTAAAATACCCGTCCAGGTGAGATTAAATCGTGAACTTAATGATGGAAAATACGCTCTAGTTAATGCATGATCCTTTAGCTTATAAGAATTTTCAGAGATGGCGCTCATTTCATAACGTATTTGATAACAGTACGTGGACGTTATCGAACAATGACACCGTTTGGCGCTTTTAAGCGATGTTTTATTCAAGAATTATTAAATTAAAACCATTAGAATGTAGGTACTTAATATTTTTGCTCAATTTCCAAAACTGAACATAAACGTACAGCTTCAAAATCTATTAAATAAACGTAAATAGATAAGCCAGAAATGGATGTTAATAGATTTAGTACAGTAAATAATGTCAGTGGATCAATATATCGAGGTTACTTTGTATTAAGCTATTATTTACTTTGCTGACTGATATCGCATCAAAGCATTATTGTTTCTTAACAATTTGAAAAGATATTTGGTCCAGCAATGTATTTATTTTAGTAAGTTTTGTATTTTGGGAAAGAGAATTGTGTAGGAATGATTTGTTGAGATATTACACTTTATGGTGACCACCATAAGAATTAAAATTAGAATGGAAGACTCTTATCTATGCTAAGCTGTGATAGCCCAGTGGGGAGGACTTACGATTTCACTTTCGGGGGTCGAATCGGACCCCAGCACGCACCTTTTCTTTGTTATGCACGTTTTAACCAATTAAATATCAATTGTTTCAACGGTGAAGGAAAACATCGTTAAGAAACCTGCATGCGAGATCCCCATAATGTTCTTAAAGGTGTGTAGTCAATCAAATAGGTTGTTTCATAAAATGTTATTGCAGCTATCACAAAATTACAGAGGAAATCCCCGACACCATTGTACAAACTATTGGTATAAACGGACCGTGAAAATATTCCCGCCTTTTTTCACATCGGCGTGAAATTATTTTGCGTAAACACTCTTATTCTAAAGGATGATTTACATTCTAACGAGCTAATGTTGTGCGCCTAACTATTATCTATCCGCACTGGGTCAACACGGTAGACCACAGCCTTAACCCCTTCTTATTGTGGGAAGAGACCCGTGCCCTGAAGGGGGCCGGTAATGGGTCGCCGGTCGATGATGCCCTTACTACCTACTATTCCGCATTCAAAATGAACTTATAATAAGACTTATGAACTTATAATAACTCATGAACTTAGAATAGGTATACAGTGTTTTAACACTCCACACAATTTCTTGATATTAATGATAAACTAATCCAACTTAGTTAACGCTGTTGTTACTTTTGTTAAAAGCTTTCAAATTTTTTAGGAGACAAATGAAAAAATAAAAAAATTACAATCTGTATTACAATTTAATGTGTGTTTGGTAAATAACAGAGCACAAACAAATAAACTATAAAATACTTTTATTTTTACACACACCATTATAATAAGTAGACACTAAATTTTTAGTTTACAACTTGTAAATTCAAGTTAATCCTATATTTTATACGATTAAAATCTTTACCAAAATACTATTAATTTTTAAAGAATACACATAATACATTAGAATTCTGAGGTCAACTCATACAACAAATACAATACAAAGTAGGTAGTATTTAAAGATTTACGGGACCAACGTTTGGCCACCCTTACAAAGTCTGAGAGCTGCGGTGGTAAGAGTGAAGTAGTACTAAATGCTGAAGAACTGTTTTTCATATTGTTACTAACAATGGGCCGACTTATGTACTTGCGGGTGGAACGACATGACTATTTGGCTATTCGAGGAATAAAAGCAACGAGCCCAATCTTAATGGAATGGAATCAAAAGACGATTCCATAAAAATAATAGTGAACTTTCACACGAGCCAATAAGCAGACGTAGGAAAAAAATCTAACACTAGGCACCCGTATCGAACTTGTAGCTGTAAGTTTTAATGTCAACCAATTTTTAATTTAAAGATTCGTCAGGTTCTTACTAAAATATAAACCTTTAGTCTTTACTAATACTGTCATCTTTGAACACAGCCTAAATTGGAGGGCCAAATTAACAGTGGATTTTTCGAAAATAGATCTTTACGAGAAAGGATGTATTGGGGGTTTTAAACACTATAATACATCTCTGAAGTTCCAGTTTAAATCATCTGAGCTTTTTAAATAGCCTTATTTAATATAGCCTATATTACTAACAAGAATCTTGACTAACACCAAATACTGAGTAAGAAATCTGTAGTTCAGATTTATTAAGTACCTCCTCATTTTCTTCCACCACCAGCTCTTAGACCATTATAAATAAAACTAACATAAAATATACAACACTTACGAGATATTTTTATCATACTGAGCGTCTAAATAATTCGAGTGGGTTTACAGTTTTAATACAAGTTTCTCCTAAAATGAGCATTCAATTTCGACTCATTTATTTGTGAAAATAATTTTAAAAGGCTCACTAGTATTCGTTTCAGCCACTACGTCAATAGATTTATTTAAATAATTTCATCAATAAAAAAAATAATAACTATTACATTAAAATTAATTACCAATCTAATTAAATTTTTCATCGTAGAAATTAGTTGATTGCGCAACGATCTCGTAATCGCAATCAGAGTAAAACGACCTGAATCCTTATACAAAATTCGAGTAGGTAATTTTATTTATTAACCCCCGACGCAAAAACGATGGGGTATTATAAGTAAGACGTAAGAAGTCTGCGTGTGTGTGTTTGTTAGTGGCATCGTATCTCCCGAACGGATGGACCGATTTTGTTTTATTTTGTATTGAAAGGTGAATTAGTAGGGATAGTTTTTATCTATGTTTGGTGAAAATCGGTCCAAGACGGCCGCCGCATTATTACATATTTTCTCATAACTGTCTCAATAGGGTATCAAAAATAAGAGCTCGACTGGCAGAATAATGTGTATATTGGTTATTGGGTATTTTTTAGTTTTTTTGAAGTGACAGCAGCTACTCTATGAATTGTCTAAGTTAAAGTTGTTCAGTAACCCCCGTATTATACTTTGCATTCAAGCAAATTAACAAGTCATTGTGGATTTTTAAGATAAGCTTTGAAACGTTTAAATTTTTAATATTAATTATTATCGTTACAATGATTTAACACTGGCCCATCTTTAACAAGAACAATTTAATATTTTATAGGCATTTGCGTTACTTTTAATTAACAAATGTCTAAGCATTAGCATAAACAAAAGTGGCCACCTAAATTAGCTATTATAATGAAAGTGCTTTGAATGCTGGCTTTCCTACTAATCCGCTATTTTTTTAACGCCTCCGCATGTAAAATCCATAAATACAATACTACCTAAGACAAAATTTTCTGAAGAGTCAGGTTTCCAAAACAAAAAGCTACCAATTGAAGTGTTGGCGTATAATTAAATCATCAGTGTATAATTAAATATATAAATTGGCTCTAGATATACCTAAAAAGCCGTACGGTACAGCCAGGATAGGAAAAACGTATCTAAATAATCTTACATTCCTAACTAAGATTTTTGAATCAAGTTTTGTATTACCATACATCTATATTTCAGAGACAATTTATTTGCAGGTTCTAGTTTTTCGAGTTTATGCAATTTTGTAACGTCAATTCTATTTGTTTGTTGTGACACCACAGGTTCTGAAAAAGATTCTACAAAGAAGAAGCAGACAAGAAACTCAGACGTTGCTCTTTTCCAACATTAGATTTTTTTATATTTATTAATCTTCCTTACGAGGAATGAAAGCGGATAGGTTTGGTAGGCAACCTTGTCATTATTTATATCTCAGAAATCTGTTTAGAAGATTTTGTCTACTATACCTAATTCTTATTTTGTTTTTTTTAATAATATCGCCTTGGAAAAAAAAAATAGCGGACAGGAATTAAGTCCGGCTGCAATAACAAATATTAAATTCCCCATATTTTTTGTAGAAGCCCAACGCGCCGCTTTTTCACCGAGCTTAATACTCCTAGGTAATTTTTTAATTTATCAATATCATACCAAAATAAGTTTCTTACGTGATTATAATGTATGACTTACGTTATTAAACATAATGTGTAAGTGTCTGATATTTTTAGAAACCGATAAATAAATACCATTTTATCCTTTTTAAGGCACATCGAGTTATAATTGACTATAATATAAAACATCACAGTAACAATATTAAAGCCAAAATATTAGTATAATTCTAGTAGGTAGATACAATAAATAATTATACTAGTCAGTTGGTAATAGTAGGATAAAAAATTAATGACATCTTATTTTGACAGAACACTACAAATATCCTGTGATCCCCTTTAGGAAAAACTGTACAAAGGTGTTTCCTAAATGGTTTAGTTTAGTGACAATAATTAAATGTAATCGTGTAAAGCCTAAGTAGTACTATGTGTAATTTAAATAAGCATCCACGCGGTTTTTCAGCAATAGGGTTCAACAGTTAAAGTATGGAACGTGAACTATAATAACTTAAGCCTAAAGTTTGTCCGGCTACTTTTTTTTTAACTGTATTTATTTCTTCATGGTACACTGTGAAGTCTTATCCTGCAAGTGTGAGATATTCTACCTACGTTTGCTTATTACATCTTGTGAAATTTAACTACGATTTATATGGCATCGAAAAACGCCATCTAGTGTAGCGCCGTCTACTGTGTCCCAGTATTTTAACTAGATGGCGCTCTTTCGATCTTGGGCCTATACAAATAGCTAAAGGACACTCAGGTAACTTGACACTCAGGTGACATCACTTCTGTGAAAATCCTAACAAATATTAAAAATGTGAAAGTTTGTTCTTCAATCCACTTGATTTTTAGCACTGAGTTATTTAAAAAGACGAGTCCGTCCGTCTTTCGATCGTCTAAACGAACTTTTTCCACAGAATGTGTAAAAAAGCGTAGTAGAATCGGATGAAGAAAGTGGGCAGCGGGTAGTTTAAGATAAATGTTTAGCGATATTATAAGTGGCAGCTGTGCCATCTACCACTTATGGTATTCAAAACACATGTAGTTCAGAACCAAACAACCAAAGCTGTCGCCTACACTACAGCTTACAAAAAGGTTACCACACAGAACACACCCAAATTCACAAATTATACATATACAGAAAGATGGTCACCTCACATCATCGGATTGGTGGAACCTACACTGTGTGTGATGTTTTATATAGTAACACATTAATAATAAGTGATGGTGTACACCTTGCCTTGAATAAAAGAATAGCTGACCACAAAAATTCATAAAACAAGCAATTGTCAGATGTACGGGCGATCCTGTGCAGTTTTTGAACTTTCGTGAAGCATAATGTAACAGGAAATATTAATTTAATTAAAATTACATATTAATACTAGAATTATAGTATACATGTTAGCTTTTACAAATTTCTGTGACATAATAAAAATCACAATAGGTAATACAATAGTTTTAGTAACAGTTGAATTGAATACTAAAAATAATTAAAATACTGAACTGTCAAATCTATTGATTTTTTTTGAAACAATGGTTAAACCATTCATGTAAAAATGCTATTCCAAAAGGAGCGACTCTTAAACATCTATATTTAATAGATTATTTCCAAATAATCAAAACTGAAAGATAACATGTCAAGCATAAAATATTATATTTCAGTTTTCAGGCTGAAAATGGCTAGAATTTTTAATGGGAACATGGTTTAACATTTCTATACGCTACAACATACATTTTTTTACCACAAGCAAGCACTTAGCATAAACAAATTTCTTAGTTTACCTTTCATATAAAATACACACATAAATATTGCACATTGCAGAAATAATTTCATAAAGTCATTCATTTTCTTTCATCAATATAAAATTTATACATATGCATTGCTTGCATTTATGCATGCTTTTGCTTCGTTTTACAACAATGTATCAAAAGTTGCATCTACAATTTATAAAATTAAAACATTTACAAAGTTTGGTAAAAGTAACAATTTTATTGTTTATCGTTTCAATGTGGACGGACACCTAAGCTGCTTTAATGTATAAATAGACAACCGTCTTAATCAAGTAGTAACTCTATTTTGTTAAACATTCTTTCTAGTTCTGCTCTTTTGAAATCTCTAGCGACTATAAAAGGGCACAAGTAGAAGGACAGCTCCTTTAGGTTAGGGGCACTTGTCTTGATCACTTTAGCAACTTGCATAGTGACATGGAGACATCTAGAGAGACTGAGGTATGTTAGATGTTGGAATAAATTCTTTGAAAAGTAAGCCAATAAAGCGTTAGTTGAGAAATAACCATGGCGTAATTTCAATGATCTCAAACTTTTTAGTCTGTATAAATGCAACAGACTAGAATCAAACAGAGTTTTGCAAGTCATTATGTGTAAAACTTGCAGAGCCTTACATTTGGATATTAAAGAAATAATGTCATCATTGAGTATATCTCCGTATATATGCAAGGCTCTTAATGTTGTCTGTTTCGTTCGGAGGAGGGACTCAAGAAAGTCTGCAGGTATATTCTTCATTTTCTCCATATTGATGCTCACTAAATTTACACACTGTAACATGCTATACAAACTGCTGTGGGTCAATGCAAAGTTGGACAAAATAAGTGTTTCCAGTTTTTTTAACTTTTCAAAAGGTAAGTGATACACAAAATTTCCATTAGCATTTTCAGCAGTTTGGGCTATTAAGGAGTTGCGAAAACTCAGGAGTTTCAAGTTAGGCCAATGACCCAAGTCGTCAAAGATACAACTATCAACTAGCGATATACTTATTTCTAGATGAGTCAGATTAGGACAGTAGTTTATTAGGGAAGTTCTGACTTGGGAATACAACTTGAAATACTGTAGTTTTACCTTTTTTAAATATTTTGCCACAAAGGGTACAACACTGTCACTCACTCTAACATAGTTCTTCATGCATACAATGAGTCTTGTGTTGTCCCAAATGCAAGGGGTCAGGCAAAGTTGTTGCCATCTCACACATACCTGCGCCACTGCCAGTACCGATTCAAAGTCAATCATGGAAAAAATGTAGATAAGTAATTCATTTGGCAGATCATTAATAGTGAGGGAATGGGAGCCAAGTTGAACACCTGTCATCTCAAGGTGCACCATTCTTAATCACTGTACCCCACCCTCCGGTAGTCCTGAAAAATATATGTTTTTTTTTAATTTGACTAGAAGCAGACCTTTCTTTAAGGAATTCCATAATATACAATGCACATTAGGCTTTATTTCCAATGAAATTCCTTCAATATTTATACTTTATCCAAAGAGTTCTTACAAAATGTAGCTACTCTCTATGCATGTTAGACTTCAACACAAACTCCATCATGTTCATTGTTTATTTTTGTAATTTATATTTTACTTTATATGACGAAATATATTTCACTTAATAAAATAAACAAATGTATCCAAAAACTTTATTCAACTATGCCTTAAGTATAATATACAAACAGTAAAGAAAATGAACCTTGAATTTGTGTAGCAATAACATAAACAAAAAATCAAATATGTCAGTGTGAATTCCTCTCGCATAGCAATTTTTAGATGGTCCACATACCTCAGAATTACCTTGCTTCCTATGCCTGAATATTTCACCGTTTGCTTTAATAAAATCATAATTTATGTAAACACTGTTTGTCACGATATTCACAAGTTGGAGGGAGCCCTTCGGAAGTTGTGTTCTACTTGTGTGGTTAAAATATTCATTGTAAGTGAAGGAACAATTAATTATTCAAATTTTAAAAGAAATATTAAAAATAACTTTCATCTTTGACTTGATGCTATTTTTGTATGACGTTTACGTTTACGACATTGACATCATAGATTGACATTCCGTTGAATTGACAGCTGACTTTGCTATTGAACGTTGCGTTTATAAGTATAAAAAAACAGTAAAAATAAATTTTAGTATAGTGTTTTAGTCTTCTAGCTATTAATAAACACGTGTGTGTTTATTTTCAAAAGAAACATCTAACCGTAAACCAAAAACAAGAACAATTGGAGCAAAGATTTGATTTAGAAAATACTTCTTCTAGCTTCCCAAGCTTACTCTTAAGAGAGTAAAAAGTACACGTAAAAGCCAATAAGTCTTTTATAGCTTGACAAAAATGCTGTGCAAAAATGAGAAGAAATGGAACTAATTTTTTTCTGTTCTCGCCAAAGATCTAGTCCATAGAATGTGTAGGTATACAAATAATTACAAGTTACCAAAGATATATTTCGGTTTTAATCCATGCGATCTGTCAATTAAATAAAGAATAACCTCTAAATATATATATACATTAAATGTCCTAGTAGAATAATCAGAGTTTGGGCCTTCAATATAATCGTGCAATAAACAAAACTAATGGATAATTTTAACATTTGGCAGATTTTCAATTATAAAATTCTAAATGTATAAATTACTAATCAGATAAAGCTAAGGCGAAATTAAGAAAAGGCCATTTTCATTTTTAAAAATAGCAAGTAGTAAAATAAATAATAAGCAATCATATTCTTTCGATGACCTTTTTCTAAGAGAGGGAACAAATCAAACCAATTTATATATCCATCTATAGTCGTACATGAAGTACATATTATATAAATAAATTATTAAAAACATCATTTATTTTCAAAAGACACACATTTTTTTAGAAACAATATTTGAGGTTTAAATTATTATTTGATTCTCAAATATTCCCAAGGTGTATTTAAACATATCCTTAAAATATCAATAATATTCTTCAATTTTTTAACTGGCAGAGCTGCTGTTGTATTATTTTAAATGTAACATAATATTATGTTCAGGCAGTTTTTTGGATTTTTAATAAATAATATTTAATTAAAAAACGGGTGGTAAATAAGTTGCTGCCGGCGTTGAAACTGAAACAGTTTGAGTTGGAGTATTTTCAACAGGAGGCAAGTAATCTTGTAATGGCACTGACTGTACATTTTGCCCAGTTACTTGAGCCTGAGGAAGCGGTTGTTGTTGGGAACTCGGTTGCAGGTAATTAGCACTTGGTCCAGATATAACAGCTTTAGACCTTGTTGTTTGTTGCTTGGTACTCGGTTGTAAATAAGTTGTACTCGGTCGAGATATTTGTGAATTGGATGAGGTTGTTGTTTGTCGTTGGGTAGTAGGTTGCAAATAAGCAGCACTCGGTCCAGATACAGCAGCATTAGAAGTTGATGTTTGTTTTTGCGTACTTGGTTGTATGTAACTTGCATTCGGCCCTGATACTGCAGCATTAGAAGTTGTTGATTGTTGTTGAGGACTTGGTAGTAAGTAACTAGCACTCTGTCCAGATATAACGGCTGTTGTTGAAACCTGCATTGTTGTTATTGATGGAGTACGAGGCGGAATATATTGATCAGAAGGTGGAACGATCGGCGTTTCCGCCACAGTTTGAGTATTGGTAGCTACACTATTACTTCGTGATGTAGGTGGTAAGTATTGTGGAGCATTTGTTGACATACTTTCGACTACAGCAATGTTAGATTCTCTTGATGGAGCATCATAAAGATTCAATACTGATGTTACAGTTTGAGTATTCCTATTACCTGTATTTTGTGAATCGTAGTTGTAACCACCCGAAATTGATCCTCCGCCTGTAGCTTTATTTGCGGTCCCTACTGGCTGTGTAACAGTATTTTTTGGGGCACCACCATAGTTGTAACCGGAGGATTCTGATCCCAAACTGGTTGCTGTTGATAAAATCCCCCCTGTTCCAGTAGCAGTATTCTGTGTAGCAGTATTCTGTGTAGCACCACTATACCTATAACCACCTCCACCTCCTGAAATTACTGCTGTTGCTCCTCCTGTACCACTATTCTGTGCAGCACCACTGTACCTGTAACCTCCGCCTCCCCCACTCCCCCCTCCTGAAGAAACTGCTGTAGAGCCTCCTGATGAACTAGAAGCGGTGTTTTGAGCAGCACTACTGTAGCTATAACCCCCTCCTTCTGCGTTTCCTTCTCCTGATGTAACTACTGTAGTGCTTCCTGTAGAAACTGCAGCAGTATTCTGTGGGGCACCGCTGTAACTATAACCACCAGATCCCACTTCAGATCCCATAGCATATGCCCCAGAGCCTCCTGAAGTCTCGGAAGCTGTATTCTGTCCAGAATCGTACTTATATCCATCCGCTTCTGTATTTCCTGTAGAACCACCTGTAAACCCTGAGGCAGTATTCTGCGAAGCTCCACTATAACTACTGGATTCTCCTCCAGTTCCCGACGAAACCGTTTCTCTTGTTGACATTATGCCGTAGTTATAGCCAGTTAAACCTGATCCTGCTGTAGCGGAGGATGATGTACTTCCTGCAGAACCAGCTATATTAGATTGAGCAGCACTGTTGTAGTTGTAACCACCTGCTCCTGAGGTCGCTGTAGCACTCGTCGCCGAAGTACCGGTGGAGTAGCCAGAGTTGGCTGAGCCGCCTGCAGGTGCGGGATATGCATAGTACATTTGTAGCGCCGACGTCCTGTCAACATTTGTGGCTTGAGTCGTCGAAGCAACAGTTCGAGAAGGTAAATTGAAAGATAAAGTAGGACGATCGTAAACATACCCAGCTTGGCGCCTCTCACGAGGGTTTCTGACTCCAAATGCAGCATTCCGTGAATATTGGCAACTTGTTTGTACAAATAGAAAACACAACAGAAATGAAGCACATTTAAAACATATGCCCATTTTTAAAACAAACGCTTGAAGGCGCTTATAGCTCAATCCGACTGGGTTTATAATATTCGTAAGAAAGCTATTTCGTGACATTATGAAATACGCACTTCCATACTTAACCCTTAGACTGCATTACACCTGCATTTTTAGAAAGAAGCCATTACCCCAGAGAGAAAATTCAGTGACGTGCATCCATCCATAGTGTTTTAGTTGGTCTTAAACTCGACCTTATAACACGTCGCGAATCTCAATATCTATGACCTCCGCTAAAATCGTTCATCGGAAAATTGTCTAGGCGGAGTAGCCGCCTAGCGTGGCGAGTGACTTCCTCGTTCCGTGCGAAATTTAATCGCAATTTCAAAATATGGTCGAAACATCGCACATCAGAAAAACTACCGCAACAAGCAAGCAACCCGCATTATGTCTTATTTCTTAGGTAGCTGGACAAAAGCAACATGTTGTTGGCGTTTGGAAATCCTTAAAAAATAGGTACCTTATACCTACAATAAAATACCAATTGTCATCTTGGAGATGTCTCTTAAAAAGTTCAAAGTTTGTATTAAACGTAAGCTTATAGAAAAGTCCTATTATAGTATAAAGGACTACGTAAACGATAAAAAGCTTGGGTGTAAATTATTGCTCTAACCAGGTTGCTCTTCTAATAATTTAAAATGACATTGTGAGATGGTGATAAAAAAAAAAAAAAAAACACCCGGCTAAGTTTGTTGTGGGCTTCTTCTTAGACCAGGACGCGTTTGGAACCCTCGTAGCTTTAGTTTTAAGTTTACGAATGTGGTTATCGCCATCATCTCACTACCGTGTGGTTCTTATGTACGCATCAAAAGTGCCACCTGTGGGCCTACTTGAATAAAGATATTTTTGACTTTGACTTTGACTTTGACTACGTGTAGCAGTGGACCATGATGTTGAAACATTACGATTGGTTCAAAAAGTTTCGCGTGCAACCTACGTATGTTGTTAAAAAGAGACTTCGTTAACAATAATTACAGTAACAACTTGCAAACTGCTGGTTTGTAGACGTGGACCAAGTCATCATGTCTACCAATGAGCTGTATCTACCGACTTAGCACATCAGCATTTCAGGCTGGTCTCGAAACGGAACAGCTGGTATCCAACCAGTTACTCAAAAACCCTGTCGTGTTCACGAGGCTACGTGTGTTAAATTGAGGAAGTATTTTTAACATTAAATTCTTCCTTCCCTTACGCAGTAGAGGGTTTGTTTACAAGTAAAACCACCTTGTGGTTTGGTTAAATTACAAGTAACTAAATTAAAGCCGTTTATAATATTTTGCAGTGTTTGTTATATAGCATTGTCACAACATCTTTGTGTGCTTTCAATTATGTCAAGGCGCTTTTGTTTTAATTAAAAATTATTACCAGGCCTATTGACGACCACTCATTTATACCGTGGCTTTATAAACCACTCTGCTTTAATAAGCTTATATTTTCAATGTCCCTGCACGGCTAGCACGGACCGGAGACATTTTTCTCTCCGAGGACAAAATTATATCTTCTCGCACAGCTTTATCCATCTCTTCGAGCACAGCTGGAACTAATACCTAAATAAAATACGTATAATAGGTAAACTTCTCCTATTCGCTGTTGTGTGTTCGCAGTGTTATTATTATTTGATAACAATTATTATTTGATAGCCTTACTAAACCGTTCAATAATATTGTTCATTCTAAATAACCATTAACATATCATAGAATAAAAAATCTTGCGGCGTGCATTTTTGGATTTCTCATGTTTTGCCACCATACAAAATTATACGAACTACTACGGCTAAAGGGCCGACCGGGCCCTAAGTTCAAGAGGCCGCTCAGCCTCCTTGAACGACATACGAAAACGTTAAAAGCCTACCCTACCCTACATACCCTAATTCAATAAAGAACTCTCGACTTAACGTATAGGCCCATGACCAATAAAACTCGATGGCTTGGTTGCTAACAATTTTTACAGGAATACGCGATAGGTAGGTACATAGGAATTCTTTAAAGTATCTTGTTTACTAAAACTAGAGCCCCAATTTCGATTTTGGCCAATCTGGCCCTTGGTTACATGGCAGCGCTACTGGATACGGTTAACGACGTCATACATATCTGAAGATAACGGCAAATTGCTAGCACCAATTCACTCCGTCGAGGTCACTGTCCAAGTCACTTCGAGTGAAAGGATTTCAGTTGTGTTTTGGCACTAAGTTAACTTGTTGTGAACGTCTATTAACTATTTTGTATATAATAAGGTTTGTATTCTAAAATATAATTGTGTTACCTGCGAATTCTACGATACATAAATGTCTAGTACCTATTAAAGTATAAACCTATATTTGTCTATCACAAGAATTTTGATTTCAAAATCGATATAAATCGGTTAAGGGTTGAACCAAATTATACTAATAAGACTATAGGTAAACTTCCTATGGTCTATAATTTGGTTCAACCCTAAACCGAATTATATCCATTTTGAAATTAATATTCTTGTTCTTGACAAATATAGGTTTAATTTTTTATTTTTTTTATTTCTGTGAATAGTTACTTTCCCTTTAGGGTTGGCATTGCCCATAAAACTGCTAAACTTGCTTAACTACTTTTAAAAAAAAATAAGAAATTTAAATTAAAAAAATTCATTTCATTTACAATTTTTTTTTTTTATTATATATTTTAAAATTTGGGATGTCTTTTGTACCTACCCAGTTTTATAATAGAAAAAAACCAGAAGACTTTTACTTTATGTTTTCGTGTTATCAATTACAGACAATGGTGATAAAACTATACGGAGTATCTGACGGCCCACCATCAATTTCGGTGAGGCAAGCGTTGACGATATTGGAGATCCCCTTTGAATTGGTTAATGTTGATTATGGTGCAGGCGAACATATGACTACGGAGTATGCAAAGGTAATAGCGTATTCATTTCGCATTGAGGCACGACCTTGAAAGTTTGAGGGATAAAGAAGTGATCTTATGTTGATCACTTCTTTATCCACTATTACAACTAATTCCAAAAGTCATTCATATCTGACTAAGACTAAGGCAGAAGTATGTAGTATTATAATTTATTGAGCCGTAACTATCGTATTATTAAGGTATGTCTTATAACAACACACACACAAACACTTTAAATTATAGAGTGAATCATCAAACGAAAACGTATTTTTATTTCAGATGAATCCACAGAAAGAGATTCCTGTCCTAGACGATGATGGATTCTTTCTTAGCGAAAGCAATGCTATCCTGCAGTACATCTGCGACAAGTATAAGCCAGGATCAGATCTTTATCCAAGGGATCCTAAAACACGGTATATTTCTTGATTTATTAAAAAATACAGTAAATTCATACTTATCATGAACTAATCTTACTGTTCTTACTGTACGGATCCAACGGTGGACGAGTCTAACTGGAACTGCCGGTTCTTTTCAAACTGGCGGTAAGCCTCTGTGTTTGTTATGAAAATATCCATCACAATGCGTCCTAATTTAGTTTATACAGGAAAATGACATTTAATTGCTGCAACAGGATATAAGCCTATAGTTATTATTTTGCAGGGCCACTGTGCATCATCGACTCTGCTTCAACCTGTCAACATACTACGCCAACATATCTGCTTATACAGTAAGACATTTGTTGATATTATTTATTCTTTACAGTTATATGTTGAAGAATTCCGTCTTCGTCATCCGAATATTTTAGCCACTCACGATATCCAATATATAAAATAAAATAGTATACAAAAAGCTGACTATCTTTTCATACATAAAAAAACATACAGTGGAACTGAGAACCTTTCGCTTTTTTGTAAGTCTGTTGAAAATAGATACGTCTTAACTGGATGCTCTACTCTATAATAATTTGAAAAAGTACAGTAATTATTGTAAAATTTTAGAAATCATTTACATATCACATTCAGCAATGCCGAAAAACTTTAAACCAGATGATCTACAATATACCTCGCCACTACAAAAATATGGTCATATAAATCTGAAATCCTGCTTCCAAGAATTTATTTATAGTTTACCAAACTATCAATAGTTTTTGTGTATGTAGCCCAATACAAAAACTAAATGGGTTGGACCTTTAATAATTCTAAATGTCTAAAACCAGATAATGCAAAAGCAGATAATTTGTAGATTCATCGAGACTATGATATTATTATTCATTTCAGATGGCACCAATTTTTTATGATTACGAGCGCACAGATTTGGGATTGAAGAAAGTGCACATGGCATTAGAAGTTTTAGAAACTTATTTTGAAAGATTGGGCACCAGTTACGCGGCAGCTAACCACTTGACTATCGCTGACTTTCCGCTCATTAATACCACCATGACTTTGGAAGCTATAGATTTTGACTTTAGCAAATACAAAAGGGTAAATATAATCTCTAAATCTAAATCTAATTGTTTATTATCACCAATAGCCTATAACAGATCACAGCTGGACTATAGGCCTCTCCCTATTGGTAGGTTTGCCCATAATTATGCTCGTATTCGTTTTAAGCTTTAAAATTAACTAATATAAACTGGCGTACATAATTTCATAAGCATCTAAAGAAAGATTTTATTCATTAAAAATGTAAAAGAATGAAATGGAAATATTATAAACTATTGTTGCAATTTGTCTATCACATTTGTATTGACTTATCAATAAAATTTCTTAGTTTTGTAGTACTAAATCATAATTATTTTGTAAATAATGATTTTGTAAATCTGGAGTCGTGACACATTCTTAAAATCAAACTGAGTTAGTTTAATACATAGTCTTTAATATTATAATCTATGTTACAGATTTCCAATTGGTACAGTGATTTCAAAAAGAATTATCCCGAACTCTGGAACATTTCAGAAGGAGCAATGAAGGAAGTTCAATATTTTGTAAAGAATCCGCCTGATTTAACACATTTGAATCATCCAATTCACCCAGCCCGTAAAATAAATAAATAAAAGTTTTCTATATTATGTTTTTGTGTTCTTTTAAACTTTTCAGGAAACGCACCTCTTCATAAATCCCAAGCAAGAATGGGAGCAGCAATCGCTGTTGTTGTTACACTGAAAAATATAGAAACAACCTAATTAAGTAGGCAATTATCAAGAGTACCAATATGTACCTATATAAAACTATCATGCTACCGTTTTTATTTACTTCATAGCATAGTATAAAAATAACACTACTTCATCGGGGAACTCCCTACCAGATTCATATATATATATTCAGCAGTGGACGGCAATCGGTTTAATTGAAAATTACGGTGAGATCATAATCAAGTGCTTATTTGTCATCGTATACAAAATTCTTCTACTGCAGGGCTAGCGCAGGCAGGACACAAAAATTTATATCCCCCGATTATACCCCCTGACAAGGGATATAATTAACGTGTCCACCTGCTAAAGCACGGGAGCGCCTATATATTATAAAGATATTATTTCCAATTGTGCGCCAGTGCTCTGAGAGTTGACACAACTGTGGAAGAAGATAAATTTTTTTATCCTTTCCCCGGGGAGATAATTGTCTCCTGCCCATGCAAGAAAAAACTAATATTTATGTAATTCTCGCAAATTTGTTTTGAAAAATAAAGATACTGCTAATATTAAAGATAAATCGTTACTATACTTTATCAAAATACTGTTGATAGGATAAAAATAACTTAAATGAATAGGTAGTGGTACTTAAGTAGGTATACACTTACAAACTCTCCTATTTCGGCGCACTTTATGTTATCAATTTTTAAAATGTATTCCAATGGAGTTTCCTCGACATTTATATTATTACTATCAATATGATGAGGGATCGGTACATCTTCTAAAACTATCGTTATTTTATTCGTAAAAATAAACGCATTCACATTATAATTATTAAAAACAATAACAAAGCACAATACAAAACACATGTGACTCATGGTAACTAGGTAATTTGCAAATTCAAGTCATGCCTTGATAGCGCTCGTGGTCGAATGATGTATGAAAGCGAGAACGTGATGTTCGTACGTAGGTACATGATTCACAAAAGCCTGTTTATAACTATGCAGACATGTACCTACCAAAATTACCCGACTGCTGTACTACCTATGCTAGAAAAGGCAATAATATTAATATGACGTAAGTTTGAGTTGTTTCAATGAATTAGGTACCTACATTTACATTTTATCTAATTTAAACCAAATATCTTTTTCGCGCCTAGGATATTAAAATTTAAAGTCTTTCAAAGCCTTTTTGCAAAATTAAAAGATAGTTCTTTAATTACCTTACCAATAGTAGGTAATTTAGTGCATACATTTAAAAAATGTGTAAAAACACATCTAATACAGCGAGGTTACTAAACATTTAATGAATTTCTTAATGACAAGGTAGATTGGAAGCAGCCAGCTTCGCTCTCATCTCCCACAAGATAGAAAAATGATTGTAAATGTTGATGTTGGAAAAGAGCAACTACTGTACTACCGTACTACGGTAGAATCTGCTTTTCGAACCGGTGGTCACCGGAGTCACTACAAACAGACATACCTACTCGACGTTTCAAAAGTGCTTATAAAGTAGGCCTACTTGAAATTAATGAATTTTGACATTTTTAACATTACTTAATGGACATTACATATATCCATGGAGTTAAATTATATCAATGCATAGCTCCATACAAATAATTATAATTATATTCATCTGTATGGATAAGACGTAGGTTACGTTGACAACCCTACCTAAGGCAGGAGAAGCAGATGCAGGGAAAGAATCGAGATTTGAAAAAAATCTTCACTAGATATAGTGGCATTTCAGATTGAATTTCAAAATAGGTACCTACGTCTTGAAATGTTTGATAACGTCGGTAGGGGTTTACGTTTATGACAAGTGGCAATAATTTGTAACATAACGTTACATTTAGATTCATATTATGATGCGACTAAGGATTTATATACTATCCTTTGGCGCATCATAATGTATGTAATAATTAATGGTTTCTGTGCGTAAAAATAATTTCTGATTCGATTTGACTTAATACATGCGGCGGCGTCGAGAGAGGTACGAGGTGGCGTATTAAAAAATGGTTATGGTTAGGAAACTATATATTTTATAACTATTTAACAGATATATAGATAAGCAGATACATATTTTTTTATAAAACACGATGGGAAAGTGACTTTTATTTAATTTTTTTCTTTTTATCTTTGGAAATTTACGAACGGGAAAAATATTTTGTTGTTAAAGTGAACAAATAATATTGATTTATCTACTAAATAACAGAGTAATGTTTCCTTTAGCTGTCAAAGTGAAATTGCAGTCAAACTTGACTGCATTTTGAAATAAATAAAAATAATTATAAAATAAATTAATAATAATCTTCACAATTCGTTGTCGTATTTAGACTCTTTACAGACGTATTTACGACACGCATCTCTTCATGTAGCCCAAGCATGCGTTAGTGCAGCAATCACTGTGGTTCGCGCACTGGAACAAAAACAAAAAGTTTAAATAGTTAACCACAAAAACCTAAACAGTTGACGATCTCCCCGGAAGAGCGGTGAGCGCTGGGAGGTCCCGGTTTTGATTTGAGTGATTTGAGCAAAGACAATTTGGAAATTTATAATTTCTTTTCATCTAGCGGGAGGCTTCGATTGTGGCTAGTTAGCACTCTAGCGACAAAAACGTGGCGCTAAGCAATTTAGTACGTTCCGGTACGATGTCCAGACCACCAGGAGAGATTGCAGTCAAGGGCTAACTTGTAGTGGCATAAAAAAATGGTCTTCACCACATGATTCAGTGACGCACCCTGGTCGCTATACCATCAAGACAACTCGCCCACGAACTCGCATTAAAAAGCGTGGTGGTCCTAAGCTTGCTAGAAAAATAAAGAGCTTAGACACATTAGGGATTTCTCCTTTTTAATTTAATTTATATTATAATTGACGGAGCATTTGGCCAACCTTTCGCAGCCGAGCAACAATTAACAAGGTATGCAAGAAACGCGTCCTACAAAGTGCCACCTGTGTCCATTAACCTGAGGCGTAGGTGTTAAATCTAATGTGCCTGTAAATAGGAGAGGCAATTAAATAAAGGATTAGACGCGTACGTCTCTCCTATAGAGAGGCCCTGATTCAAATCGGTTCATCGAGACTCATCATCATTACCACCCACCTATTACCGGACAATACAGGGCAAGGATCTCTCAGAGTGCGAAGGGTTTAGGCCGTAGTCTACCACGCTGGCCACATGCGGGTTGGTAGACTTAACACGCGGCCATTGAGAAATTTATGGAAAACTTTCAGGTCTCAATCATGCAGGTTTCCTCACGATCTTTTCCTGCACCGTTTAAAGCAAGTCATATCTAAATTCCTTGAATTAAAACGAGATTAATATTGTGTAATTAAATCTAACCTATTAGCAATCCTGACTGACCCAGAGAGTTAACGGTTTTGAAAAATTTGCTTTTGGTTTTCTTAATTTATACACACACAGTATGTTAAGCCAAGTTCGAAAATATAAATTAGGTGCTAGACATAATCAATATCATAACGATTTAAAGGACGGATTAAAATTCGCAATGTTCTACTTTACGTCACGACACGTTAACGTTGCGTTAAGTAGAAGGGAAAAGTTGATCAGAATACAGAAGATTAATATGTGCCTTTACTTCTCAATTTAGAAATTGATTCTTCAAGGGCTTCCTTTAAGGACGATTACGGAAGGACAATAAGGAAAAAAGGAGCAGCGGAGTTTAGTTTGAGGTAAATTCCCTGGTTTTAACAGCCCAAACTAAAAAAGAGAATAAAGAATACATTGTTGGACTTTCAATCATTTGATTGAAAGTCCACGTCTAGCCTAACCTAACAGGGAATCGACTGCGAAACTTGTGATTCGCATTGGTCAAACTACAAAATATATCGTAATGAGAGAATTATTATAAATACTAACTAAAATAAGGGGGCTATTAGTATACAGCTATACTGAGCCAGCTCCTTTGTCACCATTTTTACTTTAAACAAATTTATGACAGAAATGTATAATTTTACACAAATGTGTGATAATAAAGACGAATTTTCTTTCTTTCTTTCAAAATAACATTTAAGCTACTGAATAGGTATATATTATAAGGATTTCACCCCGTTTCTTATAATTTAAGCATGATTGCCAGGTTGGTGTATTTATTAGCATGTTTGACCGAAATTTGATAGGTTTCACAGAATTTCTGGACAGATACCTACTATCTGTCCAGAAATTCTTAGTACCAACCAACGAACTTAGTATTCACTGAGTTTGTTGATACCGGCCTAGAATTAGGAAATCAGCGTTATCCACCCAGCACACCTAGCATCAAGCACGGGTAGGAGACATTTTTCTCCATTTTTCTTTCCCTGACAAGGAAATCCTTGGCCATGTTATATGACACAATCAGGCAATGATTACGAAGATAAACATTAGTTTCTTTGCCTGGCAATAAATTCCGTTTGTAAAAAAATAGTAGGTAAATACTTACAAATTCACCAATTTTAGCGCACTGTTTGTTCACCGTGACTTCCACTGGTACGCTCTCAACTGCGAGTTTCTCAACCACATCTTCAGGCACCGGTGTATCCTTCGTGAAAACAGCTTCTAAGTTCCTACCTCTTGTTAGAAACCCATTCGTAAAATCACATGCGACAATAAAACTGACGAAAAATAGAACCAAACACGCACGAGCCATTGTAGATTTGAAACTGCGATTTGTTATTTGGAAATTTGTAAGTGAGTCAACGGAGTGTCATCGACTGTTGAAAGGTGGACTGTCGGCAGTCCTTTTATGACTCTTTACATGCGTTCATAAACCCGCATGTGCGTTATAGGTAGTTAGGTATTTGTTAACAGTTAATGATAAGGTGCTGCCGTTACTTTCAATTTCTCCACAGGGCGGTTTCTTTTGTGACATTGTTTACGCGAAATGGAAATCAGATTAATGTAAATTGTTTGACCGATAGAAACAAAGTTGGTACCTTCCTTTGTTTACTTTGGTAAACCCTTAGGTCTGCCTGAACCTAAGTAGTACTAAAAATTTAACTTTACGAGTAATAAGTTCTATGACCCGAAAATAAAATATATCTAATGATTAGCAGAAGGGCCTATTGTATAGGTTGATGCGTCTAAATGTTCTACTGCTGTTCTATATTGCCTAGACCGACAACTTAACTTGCTCTCCGAAGCAAGGGTAGAACAGTGCCAAATTATCTTACTGATGGGTAGATACTAATAATCGTTAAGTAATGATTTTATTACGTTACTTTATTTTTATATTTTTTCATAATTTCACTACGTTACCTTATTTTTCATTTTTTCATAAATTCTGCAAGTGATATTTACAAATATACGCCTGCTTCTTTCTGGCTGTGTAACAAGTCCATGTTATAGCCTCAGAATAGCTGCCCGATTCAGTAATTTACCAACTGCTTGTCTTCTTACATAATAATTCGTTATATGAAGATATTGTAAAAAAGATCCCCGGCTCATGCCGAAAAGTGCATCGGCAGGTACTGTAAACCTGCAGTGTATATTGGTCGAAATTTTGTATTTCGATATTCGATGTGATTATTGTAGTTAACGTAAAAAAATGAGATACCATACTCTATTAAGATGCTATGTAGCTACTTATTTATTAATTTTCGAAGTTTCCAAAAGACTATGTAAGTGAAAGGCCTTATTATAGAGAATTAGATTAAATTTTATGGATACTTTTATACCATAAAAATATCCACCTTTATGTGAACTCAAACACTATTAACCTTGTTTATATATCAATGTAGGTACACTGAGAATTTTCCTACTTTATCTATAACACATTGCAACATTCACAACAAATAACTACTCTATAGCAAATAACATTCTTAAGTGCATGACATCTATTAATTCAATAAAGTTATCAGGTGCATTTTTCCGTACTTCAAAATATTTCAAAACTTCTCGAGTTTATAGTAGTGACTTAGTTTCCTACTCATTAAACTGAGCTATTGAATCTGTTGTACCCTGGAATTGTCAGTTACTTCGCAGTTAATACTTATTTAAACTTCATTTATAAGTCAGTATTTAAATATGTAAGTGTTGTTATTTGTGTACACTAGTTTATGTATTAGTATTTAGTTATTCGCATGTATGTATTTTAAAATTTGTACCACCAGCAGTCTATTCTCCTCTTCTTTTTTTTCCTAATTCAAAGGTTGCCTGGCAGAGATCGCTATAAAGCGATAAGGCCGCCTTTTGTATTCTACTTCTTTCTATATGTTTCCGTTTTTATTTTATTTTGTATACGTTAATGTCGTGGTATACAAATAAAGACTTTAATAATAGTAATAAATAATTTATTCCATCTCTACTTTTATAGTAATAATAATAAATAAAAATTAATAATTGAATGTTGAGTCGACCGTTATTGTTCCGGTCGTCTTTTCAGTCAATGGTCTTCTAGCGAAAAGCTTCGACCAACATCTTAAGAAGCTTTCGCTTGGTTGTTGGATCAAGGGTCGGATACAGAAGGCAGTAGTAATTGAAACGGCGCGTATTGTTAAGAGGTTCCTCACTCTGGAGCCCTGACCGCCGGTTGCTTGGGCATTTAAAAGCCCCGCAAGCGGAGAGTGGATGTTTTTTCTTACAATTTTTTAATAGTGTTTTTTATTTTTTTAAAGTTGTAAAGAATTAAAAAAAATTAAAATCAATAAATGATAGAGTATAAATTAATAATAGTTAGTGTCCTTCGTCATTAATCTCAGACTATTTTCCACTGCGGAACAAATTCCGCCGGTCTTATGAGATATAGAGAGACGGTTTTAGAGCATGTATATTGTATATATCTCGAAGCGCTGGGGTTCTCCTAATTGATAAAAATAGTGATAAAATTACTACCTAATAGGGTAAAAGACACCAGTTTACAAGCATAACATGACAGAAAAGTAACCACGTCTGTGTACGTAAGTTTATACTAAAGCTTAGCTGTGTTTCAGATGGGCCCTTATTAAGATAATTTAATCTTCATTATCTTAATCACAGGGCCCATCTTAAACACAGCTTAGGACTCATTTCACGTTTAAAGCAAATCATTTTATGACAAATATACTAAATTCCTAAACATCTGCTAAATTAATTTAATAATTCTAAGTTTCATCTTGTATTTTTTATTGGGTAGCAGAAGTGTCATCTTGAGTTTGTAGAACATATACGACATTACTACTAAGTAAGTTTCTGATGATTATCATAATTACGATGTTTAAAATGTATTTGTAAAAGATTCAAGAAATTGATTGATGTTTAAGAAAATTTCAGTGATAAACTAATACGGTTTAAAGAAGAAGGTATTTTGGATTGGAAGCAAAATTAAAGAGGACCTAATTAAGAAAAGCTATTTATTCATAAGTACAAGAAAAATGATCACCAACGACCCACTCACGTTCAGTATAATAATACTTATTTGAGCAAAAATCCAAGCGGATTATTGAATGGTGAACTCCACATTGGTCTTACAGCGGGTGAAGGTTTTGGTTTGGAAGGCCCCACAAGACCTCCAAGTCCTGAATCCAATAGTCCCGATGATGGTATCTGGTTACCGGTTGGTCTCTGACCCTTGCCCGATCCTCCTAGCACTCCTTGATTTAGTATATTAACAGGCTTGACTAAGTCATTCGCGGTCCCCAGTAGTTTCGAAGGATCTAGAAGTTTCTCAAGGATACCTTTGCAGAAAGCTCCAGTAATTCTATCTGCCATATTACCCCACAAGCCCATTTGACAGAATCTAAAAATAATAAAAAAAATATAATTTATAACAACAATTAATATATAATTATTATACATATATGCATGTAATAAATATTTTTTTGATTATGCGGTTGTATTACAACTCTCACTTCGGTAGAACACAAATTGAAAAAAATATAATATCAAAATAAAATAAAATGCTCTCTACTTGTCAATTTAATGCCAGACTTCTAGAATGATTAAATACAACTTTAACAAATTAAATAAATTAACTTTAAATTTTATAACTTTAAAATGCGGTGTATTCGATTATTGAGATTCCCATAAAAAGGACTGCATTCAGCCTGACTATAAGCCTGGCTACAGATCTCTTAGGAAACCAAAATATGAAAAAGTAATTGACTAATATTCCGCAGCTTTGCCAAAGTCAAGTAAAGTCAATTAACGGAAGATACCTTTTAGGATTAAAAAAAAATTGACAACGCACCTGAAATTCTTATCCACGGTTATCTTATCTCCAATTTTCAAGAACTGCTCGCTATCCGCCGAATATGGCTTAAATCCAAGGAAATTCGAAAAAACGTTCTCATCGTTTGTCTTAGATGTGTTTGTCTCAGGTTTGCTGTGAGCAAACTTGGCGATGAGGGAAACAAATGAATCTCTAACTTTCACATCGGAGGAAGATATGTCTCCTGCTACAGATCTGCCCTCCTCGTCCAAAGGTTCGAAGATGTAAGCCAATTCGTCACCATGGGCCGGCCCTTTGGCTTTTTTATCCGTGGGATTATTTGTTCCTTCTGTTGGAAATAGAAACATTACAACACAGTTTATTGTGTTTAATGATAAAACAACTAAAACTAATAACAAATTGCAATAAAAGTTTTTTACAAGAATATGTTTCTCCCATATAGGTAAATACATTACCCAGCCCAGGGCTATTGATGGTTTTGCTTTTTTTTTAATTACCTGATTGCCATGGCTTTGCCTTGTGCTAAATAAGAGCCGAAACTCGGGGCTCTAATTTTTTAGAACGAAAACTATTATTATGACAAATGACCATCCAGGACTGTTTACGCTTTTGCTTTTGTAATTGCCAGATTTCCGTATTTAGCCTTACGCTAAATAAGATGTCAATGGTTGAGCTGAATGAATGAACCGATTTTGATGGAATTTAGCACGCATTTAGTGCTTGCATCCTGGAGATGGAGTGCTTGCATAAAATTAGTTTGCTTTCTCAAAACTGCAATAGGATACATGTACTCACAGGATAACAAGTAAACAGGGATAAATAGAAGAACAACTTACGAGTCAGGGCAAGGCCAGGTAGAAAATGCGAGCCCTTTGTAAGGTTACCGACATGCTCAAAGCTGTACAGGAACGCAGGCGCCGCCGCACTCCACTCCCTCACACTTTGGTACGCAGGGAAGTTGAAAAGTGCATCACCTGTTTAGATTTTTTTAAATATTTACAATAATTACCTATTAAGCGGATGTCCGGCGTGTGTTACTACACTAAAAAAAATGCAACGTTTTAGTGGTTTAAAATCATCCATTTGACCATCTTCACTTAATGGCCTTTCAAATGAAACATAAGTCCGTTGTCAACCGATGCGAAACAATTGTTAAATTGTGGTCTCTGTCAAAATATACTAGTATGAAGTAAGCAAATCGTCATGTATTTTTCTTTACAATTACGGTGATCATAAAGACCAGCGTAAAGAGTCCATCCCTCTTTCCTGTGAGTTAGACAGTCTAAAAACGCTGAAGACAGTTACTTATGAAATTTAATTAAATGCAATTATTTTTTAGAAGCTTTCTGTAGCTACTTGCGGTTGTACACAAAGCCTTCTGTTAAGGCCTTCCCTATCAACAGAATGTAGGGAGCCTGCTCCCTACTTCGTGTTGATGACAATAATGTTTAAATCGGATTTTTTTAGTAATTAGGTAGGTACCAAAAATTATCAGTTGATAGATACATTTATTTTGACAACTTCGCTGGTGCAGAGATGAGCAATGTGGTTTTAATTAGAAGGTCCCAGGTACCATTTCCGGCAGGGGCAATTTATAAATCTATAATTTCTTAATTTTCTCTGTCCAGTGGCTAGGCTTCGACCGGGGCTAGTTACCACCTTACCGAAAAAGACGTACCTACCGCTTAGCATTACGTTAGAGTCAATGACGCGTAAAGACCGATTAGGGGAATGGGTTTTATATAACTGCCATACTCCCTAACAGGTTATTCCGCTACCATTTTAGACTGCCATCAGGTGAGATTGCTATCAAGTGCTAGCGTGTAGTGGAATGTAAAGAAAAAAAAATGGTTAACGGTTAACAGATTGGGAAAATATAGTACAATTAAAAATAAATAAATATTCTAGGACAATACACAATTCGCCATCTAGCTCCAAAGTAAGCGTAGCTTGTGTTATGGGTACTAAGATAGCTTTTGAATATTTTTTTTTTTTAGGGATATAATACACATAATTACTAATTCCTTATTATTTATTACTAGATATGTAAATACAGATAAACACCCAGACACCGAAAAACAATCATGTTCATCACACAAACATTTTCCAGTTGTGGGAATCGAACCCACGGCCTAGGACTCAGAAAGCAGGGTTGTCCACTGCGCCAGTCGGCCGTCACAATTATTATTATTATATTTCGTATGCAGGTAACCAACTCCCTAATAGAATCCCCTCGTCGGGGTTCAAAAGCTATAAATAATAGGGATCTGGGAATTGTTGCAGCTGCCGTTTTTAGGGTTATGTACCAAAACACCTATTCACATCGGTCTCTTGTGGTGCAAATTTCGCGTCTTCATTAGTTACTACCACAGACCAGTGCTGCCAGTGCTGTGTTGTAAGTACTAATAATACTATCTTACTTTGGTTTAAATTATTACAGCATTGTTTTAGCATAGCGAAGACTACGATAATATAAAACAGTATAGAATATATTAATATAACTATTACATGTAATGCATATATACATGGTAGCATGTAAATATATAGTATAGCAATACACACATCGCCATCAAGCTCCTAAGTATGCGTAGCTTATGTTTTGGGTACTGATATGACAGATGAATATTTTCATGAATAATATACATAAATACTTATATTATACAAATAAACACCCAGACAATGAAAAACATTCATGTTCATCACACAAACATGTTCAAAAAGCAGGGTCGCTACCCACTACGCCAATCGGCCGTCAAATGTATGACAAGAGATTAAAAGAGATATTTTCTCTATTGCCTTCGTTTTACTTTCCCGTTTTTATGTGGCCCGTTTTGCCTACTGAACTATTCTGGTATCTATATTCGAGAATATTTCAAAAGGTGAAATATATAATTAAAACATATTTAAATCTTATTAAAACAACTAATTTAAGCACATTAATAGCTTTAGTACAGGTTTTAACAGCTGGAAACGTCAACAAAGCCTATTTATATTTACCAGTGGCTTCAACAACTTGGCTGAGAACATCAACTGCTTTAGTCGAGGTATCAAGCAGAGCTCCATAGTATTCCGGTAGTGGCAGTACATTTTGAATGCCCACGACGTCCAAACCTCCAACCGTCTCCATTACACCCCGGAGGTTACCGATCAGATCCTTCTTGATGAAATCTGTTACTGCTTTCGCTTGTTGAGTGAGGAAGTTTGAATATTTTCCTGGAATTTAAAATAAAGGTAGTAAGAGGCGGACGGACGACATCAAATGGATTCATCCGACCAAGGCACTTGACCATAGAGTGAGGAAATCCACTGTTGGAGAATAAATTGTTACAGCAGTGATCGTTCATCGGTTAAAATGATTACGACAATAAGTAAAAATAATTCAAAAAACTGTCTACAGAAACACTGCTACGTAATTGCTATAAAAATTTCAGAACGCATCGCCCGACTTAAAAATACGTGAACAACAACTTTTTAAAACCCTCATAATGATTCTGAAATATTTATTTTCAAGGAGGGTTAAAGTCGGACGGGGTGCGGTCGGCTGTAAAAAATATTGGTAAAACGAAACAAATCTGTCAGTTTAAAGAAGACATTTTTTACTGATAACGTGTGAGAAGGGCAATAAGATGATAATGTTCTTAAAATAAGTATTCATAATACTCAATATCAAAAAAAATCTGATTAAATTTAATGCAAAAAGGATAAGTGCTTCAAAATTTAACGAGTATGTCACGGAAAGGAATAGATTTATTCTCAAAAATTAACTTATGAGTATAATAATAAAACACTCCCACACACATGGCGTGCTACTTGATTAGGTGCAGTAAGGTGCTTAAAAACCCCCTCAATATAAACCGCACCTCAATTACCATCATTCTAGGAAGATACCATGAGATTGCGGTTAACTAAAAGCTATCTAAGAAAGAAGGTGTAAGGGTATATGGTTACTATACCGGACATACATATAACAGGTTAGCCCACTACCATCTTAGACTACAACAACACGAACATTAGGTGAGATTGCAGTCAAGGGGTAACTATAGTGTAATCAAAAAAAATATGGCATGTTCGACGTAATTTAGAGGCCAAGGATTTGTTGCATTTAGTAAAAGCGTTGGTAAATTCATGTTCCAAAGTCAAATCGGACTCATAGTCATACTGTCTTCGAGCACTAATAAAATGCATTCAGTGCGTGAATCAATACATAGTAAAAGCAAAGTAGCTTCTAGCTGTCCCTATAAACATGCTTAGATCTTTAAAACTACGCATCGGATTTGTATGCGGCTATTTTATAGATAGTGATTCAAGAGGAAGGTTTATATGTAGGATACATGAATAATATCTAGAAACAGTAATAATTTTAAAGGTGACTAATGTGATGTCGTGAGCAAACACATTTTTTGCGCTTACTTGCAAACGCAGGCCCTACGAGATGGATCAAAATAATGTTTTACAGTATTGTACATCGTAAAACGGTCTACAAAATATTCCGCGATGGTATATGTTTATCTCCAAAGGTTGAAAAGCGCAGGTATGGTGGCGGGCGCGACATTAAATTTGTCGAAGAACAAATTCCGATACAAACTCACATACATTGCACCCGTGCGAAGCCGAAGCGAGTCGCTAGTGTATCAATAAAATAGAAACTCGATGAATATCAAAATAGAAAAACAAAGTATAGAAAGTTATCTATGGACAAACGTTTATATTCCTTGGGCTTTGATTCTCTGACTAGAATAATTTTAAATACACTAACTTTAGTTCATGTAATTCGGTATATGAATGAGTCTACCTATTAGGTATATTGTTTATTGAGGCAATTATTTATGATATAGTATTTGGTACGTATTTTACAATAATAAGGCTAAATGTGAGGGCTAAGGGCTATGCTGAGTTAAGGCTGTAAAGTTTGCCATTGTAATGGTAATTAACCAGTAATTCGTTCGTTAAATTTTTTTTTTTTTTTACCATAAACAGCACGTGAAGTCTCTGCAGACACAACGCCCGTCAGCATTGCGTTTCTCTGACGCTTCTTTTTTAAAGACTCATTGGGTTTCTCTTCTACCAAAGGCGGTAAACCACGCTCATCGTCTTTCCCTTCCGATCGGGGTCCGGAACCTATAACACGTCAGTAATAATAAATTCAGTAATCACACAAGTTTCAATTCTATTGTACTTAAATCTTTAAGCTAAACTAAATTGCGAGGTAAAAAGGTAGTCTGTCCTTTACCCAATATTGCTATGTGAGAAGGATAGCACTATTAATTGTGTTGACAATGTAGTTTAGTTTTAATATGTTTGTACATAGAATTGGAACTACTAAATGATATTTGGACGTAGGTAAATATATATCTAAGGACGAGAGGCTGAAAGTAGAATGAATTGGCTTTCCATGATCATTATATCGATAGACTATGATTATTTTATCAAGCCAATTTGTTTAGATTCTATTATGAGATTCAAAGTTTATATTGTAGAAAGTAAAGCGGTAAGATAAAATAACTTATAACTTAACTAGGTATAAAAAGAGAATCTAAAAACTTTTTCTTAATGAAGGAAGTGAGGGATAGTTTCAGAGAATCTAATCCTTAAAGCAGGAAGATGGCGTAAAATAGAAAAAGTATTCCTAAATATGCCTGTATAATATTTTTTTTGGGTAGGCAGTGCTTTTGTGCATGTATGCAGAGCAGGCCCTTGGTTTATATAATATAACATACCAACAGATAAAGCTTTTATAAATATACATAACAATTAGGTATAGCTCAAAAATTATGTCTGTAGTCTGTACCTAAAAGAATGTGCGTGGGAGTAGGTACGATAAGTCGACCTTTTCCTGTGGCAATGATTATAATATATAATACCGCATTTAAATATTTTTGAAATGAAAAATAATTAATGGGCAACTTACTTTACAAAGATTATAATTTAAAACCCCGCAAAAAACAATTTCTTCAAATTCAAATCTTGTAGGTACCAACCGCCAAGCAGACAGTCCATGAGATTATCAAAATTATCAAAATTAAGCTTAATTTGCTATACTCCGCGAAAAGAATAGCTTCTATCCAATAGTCCATGAGATGTTATGTTGAAAATCATTGCCGATAAACAGAGCAACACTAAGCAGGTCATGTAAGGAACACGACCTGCAACGTGCCACCCTGTGCAGGGCAAGCGTGGGTGGGCAACCGCCAACCACGCCCTTAAGACCGAAACACACCAGAGCCAGAGCTCTGGCAAAAAAAGCTCTACAACTAAATAAAATTTATAAAACCAAGTTTTGTTATCCATGGTTTGGTCACGTAATAACTAAATGTTTTTCCGTGATATTAAGTAACCAACTTTATGCTTACCTTCAGTACCAGAAATATCCTCCAAAAATGCTCTAGTGTTCAACATATCTCCTTTGATATCTTTATCTACCTGTATAAAATAAAACCTGTTATTGGTGGTCCATTCTAATAACATATTTTTAACAGTGCTTTTTAACCTTTTTGCAAAGTAATAATTACAGACGGATCTGGGAAAAGACCCACTGACTGATTTGACAAGCAATTTTTGTAAGCAATAACACTAACATATCTCCCACCTCTTCAACGCTTTTTGTTGTCTTAAAGAACTATACTTAGTTTTTTACAACCTATTTGTCCACATGCTTACTGTTCGTATACCTTACTTATCTATCATTTATTGATTTAAATTTTTTGTTTTGTTAATTCTTAACAATGCTTAAAAAAAAAACAATAAATTTTTAAGAAAAAACATCCACCCTCCGCTTGCGGGGCTTTTGAATGCCCAAGCAACCGTACTGTTCGTATTATTGTTAGTTATATTGTTGTATACAATTGTTAGCAATTATGTGGGCAAATATAAAATTTCTTTTTTTCTTTCTTTCAAACTTAATCTTTAATAAAACTAAATGGTACCTGCACGATTTTTTCCATGGGCAGTTTCCTCAAGCACATAATCAAGCTTTCAGGTGGAGCTTTAGGGCATCCTGTCTTTTCAGCCACGGCCTCTGAGTGTTCAATGGTCTGCGTTTCATTCCTTATCGCGCCGGGAGACAGAGGTGCTCCTGACAGCGCCACTACTCCTGCTGAACGTCCTTCAGGTGTTAAGCCCACGAGGGATGCTGCACTACCGCCGGATCCGTGACCCGCAACGACCACACGTGACGGGTCTCCACCGAAGAACTCTATGTACTCTTTAACCTTAAACCACGGAGTAAGGATATATATTATTACTGTTTATTTGAACACCACAACAAGTCAGAAGAAAAGCAAAAACTGAAAGTAATTGGATACAAAAGGCGGCTTCATCGCTTAGGAACGATGACTTTCAGGTAGCCAGGCAGAGTTATACAGAGATCCCCCGAAGTCTTCTAGAATCTAGACAGAGTAGTGCGGGGCAAAGAAAGAATTACTTTTCGTCTAGTCTGACGCTTCAGCCGTGACGTTCAGTAATTATCACTACAAAGATTTGCCGCCAAGTCGAAGTTCAACCGCTAGTTCTTGGTAAACATAGTATATGTAATTTAAAAAGAAAAACACGATTAAAAACTTCTGAAACTGCGAGGTGTGAGTTGTTTTTTTACTTTTTCAACCTTAAATAATATAATATTATCACTTTAATGCATATCAGCTCCGATGCACAATAGTGAAAACAATGAAAAAAAGATTTTAGTGCCCTCCTATCTATCTACCTCATTAGTTATGTGCGTTTTAAGTAATTAAAATGTCATTTACCTACTTCAATGGTGAAGGACAATAACGTGAGGAAACCTGCATGCCTGAGAGTTCTCCATTATGTTCTCAAAGGCGTGTGAAGTCTAACATTTCACACAGGGTCGTGCCCTGTATTGGGCCGGTTATGAATTGATACGATGATGGCCTAAAGCCATCATAGGTATTACAGTAACGCAGAAGTTAATACGTATGTACGTAATGTAGAAAACGAAGAGTCTGACTTATAAAACATAGCGTAGAGGGAAAAATAGGAAAAAGTTTAATAACACATGTATTTTCTTACCCACTCAAGCCCGGCGCGAATGTCAAACAGTCCAGTGTTCCCCGACGCGTCCTTTTGTCCCGTGCTTAGGAAACCGAGAGAGCCCAGACGATACTGCACGGTCACTAGTATCGTGTCCTTTTGAGTTAAATGCTGGCCCTGTAAATAAACCACATAATGTCGAAAATCTGCCGATCTTATATTCATAAATGTCATCCCAATAATATCTTACCCCGTATTGAGTAGCAGATCCAGTTCTGTAATTACCGCCATGAATAAATATGACAACAGGAGAACCTATAACAAAAGACGTTTAGCTCAGTTTGTTGCTGAAACTCTCCTAAAACTAAACTCTATTCTAAAATAAGGACATGGTCTGGACAGGTTAAGGGAATGAAGGCTTAAAAACTGCAAACAACAGATTTCTAATAAGTGGAAACTAAGTAAGGAATGATTGTTGTTTGAACTCGCATATCTTCAATTCATTCAAGCTGTGTGCATTTTAAGCATATTTCTTAGAGTTCACCATTATGTTTTCAAAGGCGCGTGAGGTCTAATCATTCACACTTGGCCATAGTCGTGGACTACGGCCTAAACCTTTTTAAACCTTTTTAACGCGAAAACGACGGGGTGTTATAAGATTAACGTGTGTGTGTTTGAGTGTGTTTGTGTCTGGCTGTGGCATCGTAGCTCCCGTAAGGATGGACCGATTTTGATTTTGTTTTTTTTGTTTAAAGGTAAATTAGTCGGGACTTGGAGTGTTCTTAGCTATGTTTGATGAAAATCGGTCCACCACATAATGGCGGATTACATATTTTTCCAACTCCTTTAGCCCATATGGACATCAAAAGAAATGGCAAGAGTAGTATTTTTTGGGGGTTTTTTAACTTTTTTATTCATTCTGGGAGGACAGTGAAACTGAAGACGCGTGCGTTGCAGATGGCCGGTAAAGATGTGATAACAATTATTATAATCCACATAAAATACCTTGTTCATCCCCAGGCATCTTTGGTGCAAATACATTAAGACATAAGCAGTCTTCGTTGCCAATGATTTGCCCCGATCCTCGAGGGTCCAGTTGCGGGCAAGGCGCACAGTACCTTGTGGCATTGATCTCCCCAGCCAAATATTGTCGTACTGGCCGCTGGAATCTTCTTTCACCCATTGGCGGTTCGCCATATCTAAAACAAGTCCAATGGTTCTTATCCACAGACCTACCTAGTCAGAAAAGAAAATGCTACTAAACTATTTTGAATAATGATTCTTCATAGATTAACTATCCTGATACAAAAAAATTAGAGTTAGTCCTTTTTTAAACTTTTTAGGTTTATTTAATACCTATTTCACAATTATTTAATCGTCAAACTTTTTTTAAATCAGACCTTAGTATGAGATGAAAAAAATATTGATAGCTAAATGACAACAACCGTGTATTCTTCATAATTCAATGTTCTGACATTTATAGCTTCAAATCTGTGGCATACCGAGTGTAGTAACATTTATGCCCACAACATAAATTAATAAAACCAAAACATTCAGGTTAAGCCGCGGGCAAGGCTGATATAGGTATCAGATGTGTATGTGGAGACGCCAGCTGAGTACAATAATGAATGCAGGTAAGTACTTGTAGCCCAATCTGCGGTCAGTGCGGAATGTTTTTCTTTATTCCACTACAAGGTAATTGCAATCTCTCCTAGGGGAGATCTCTATAAGGAATTGCAATCTCTCCTAATCTGCTAGGGGGTATGGCAGTTATAAGCCACACTCCTAATCGGTTTCTACGCGACATTGTACCGGAACTCTAAATCGCTTGACAACACGTGTTTGTTCGTAGGGCCTCCCTACAAAAAACTGATATACTCGTATCTTCAGTTGTACATTAGGCAGTACATTGTTCGATGTCATACGATGATGATACCTTATGCCAGCGAACGTGTAATAGCCCAGCCGGTCGTCCTTCAGACCCTCCAATCTGGCACTCAAGCCATGCTTTTGCGTGAATACCACAGCAGCGTCGGGCTCTGGCGCGGCCGCGGGTGCTCCACCCACCACCGCCGCTGCTGGTGCCGCGGAGAAGGCGAACACACATAGACACAACCACAGCATCGCTAATACTAAATCACCCTCTGATTAAAACGAACGCTGTGGCACAGTTTGGTCAGATACAAACGGAATTCGCAACCCACACTGGCAGATTAATCTTTTTGGACTTCCGCTGGAGAACTACTGATTGCATATTATTAGGCATAAAATACAACGGTTGGATGAATGTTTTCGCAAGTAGGTATTCTGAGAATTTTAGAAGGAGAAATAAGCAATTTCTTAATAATTCCCATTTGCCTTCCAATTATTAGGTACCTACCTACCTAGTACCTACACAATGCGCGCATAGTTGGTCTACAACTTTGGTTGGTATGGTAAGATGGGTAACTATGCAAGGTAGGTACTTTTGAAGTAGGTATGCTAACATATTTTGAGTTACCACTACTTTCATTGTGCGTCTGCAAATTCAAAGTTAGGTATGCTGGCTACTTTGGAGGTAAATACCTAGGCCTCGACTATGTTAGAGGTAGAGTCGTTGGAGTTAGGACTTCTTCTAGGTTAGGCTTCTTTCAAAGTACAGCAATTACTTTAGCGGTGAGCCTAGGAGTAGCTACGTTGGCGTTACGAAATATTTTTCCAAGGTTTGGCCGCTACATATTTTAAGGTAGAAAAACTATACCTCAAGTGCTTAGACGATTTGTTTTGCAAGTTATCTAACATATTAATATAAATATTGTATCTCGGATTCCAAACAACAGAGCAATATTCCAATAATGGTCTAACCAAAGAATTGAAAAGAAGTATAAGAGTATTATAGTTTTCAAATTCTCTTCCAACTCTCATGACAAAACCTAATAGACGATAAGCCCTTGAAACAGTATCCTCCATATGGGTTTTAAATGTTAATTTAGAGTCAAGTGTAACCCCTAAATCTCTTATAAAATGTACTCTTTCTACTAATATATTATTAAGATATTATATATTATTAAGATATTATATATTCCTTGTAATTAAATTCTTATTTTTACGTGAAAATGAAATAACGTTAGGTACATTTTCTTACATTTAGCTGTAAACGATTCAGGTGACAAAATGCACACAATTTATCAAGATCATATTGTAGGGCATCACAATCAGCTTCGTTTTTAATTATTTTAAAATTTTTATTATCATCAGCGTATAGAAGACAACTAGAATTTGAAAAAAATTTGGGCAACATCATTTATAAAGATGTCGAAGAAGAGAGTACGAAGATGTGACCCTTGCGGGTCACACCTGATGTTATAGGCATGAATGATGAACAGAAACCTTTAACAACGACTGCTTGGCAAATAGGATTCAACCCAACGGAGGTCACCATAAGTCACCATAGGTCACCATAAATACCAAACTTAAATAATTTGACTAATAGCAACTCAAGACTAATTTTATCAAATGCTTTCGAATAATCCGTATAAATGCAATCCACTTGGTAACCACTATCCATAGCTAAAACTAATTTGATCAATAAACTCACACAAATTAGATTCAGTTGATTTTTTACTAACAAAGCCATGTTGCTCATTAATTATGCGAGGTCGGACTCTAATATATATGGAGTCGTAAATTATTTTTTCAAACAACTTGGGTATTATAGAAAGTTTGGAGATTGGGCGATAATTTTCAATGTTGTTCTTGTCACCAGACTTATAAACTGGTATGATAAATGATTTCTTCCAGATGTGTGGCATTTTGCCCGTATTTAATGACAAGTTAAAGAGAACAGATAACGCGACGGATAGGTGGATGCGACATTCTCGTAAAATTTAGGTGGTATACCATCAGGACCGGTGCCTTTAGTAACGTCTATTTCTTTTAAATATAAGTGAAATATTTACAGAGTTCAAATTTACAGTGTTGTTACATTCTGTTTCTTCTGGAGCGCTAGTAGACCCGTCAGATTCAAAAACATTGAATGGAAGTATTTTATTAAACAAATCACAAATCACACTACGTTGGGGTGAAGACTGATTACCAAAACACATCGTATCAGGCAAATAAGAAATATTATTCTTAGACTTAACATAGCTCCAAAAATATTTACTATTTATACGAATTTTTTCTTCAGCACGACGACGGTAAGAGATTAGGCATATTTCTTGCATATTCTTTTGCCGCAATCTTAGGAGGGAAAAGGTGTCATAGTCATCAAAATTACCGTATAGCTTCCATTTACGGTGGAGTTTAAGTTTCTTATTAACTATCTTAATGAGAGGCTTACTAAACCACGTAGGATACTTATTATTATCGTAAACTTTTTTAGATGGAATATACTTTTGTATAATATCATTTATTCATCACATCAACCGATAGACGTCCACTGCTGGATATAGGTCTTTTGTAGGGAGTTCCAAGTTCCATGACTCTGAGCCGCTTGGATCAAACGGCTACCTGCGACGCGCTTAATGTCGTCTGTCCACCTCGTTGGGGGTCGACCAACGCTGCGCTTACCAGTACGGGGCTGCCATTCCAGCACCTTGGGACCCCAACGTCCATCCTTTCTCCGAACTATGTGCCCGGCCCATTGCCACTTAAGCTTCGCGACCCGTTGAGCTATGTCGGTAACTTTGGTTCTTCTACGAATCTCCACATTTCTGATTCGATCGCGTAGAGGTACTCCGAGCATAGCTCTCTCCATCGCCCGCTGAATATCATTTATTGTATCATAAAAACATGATACAGCCATATCAATATTCCCCACATCTAAAATATCAATCCAATCGATACCGGTAAGAGCTGAATTAATTTAATTATAATGGACAGCATGAAATAAACGTACAACCCGCGGTTGAGGACTAAGTTTTGGCTCCGACCTAACAAGAAACTCTATATCTAGCACCGGATGATGACGATCAATGGCAGCCAAACAAAAATCAGTGGTGGAAACATTACACTTAAAATAAGCAATCACCAAATCTAGAATCCTATCCTTGTCGTTTCTTATTGAGTTAAACTGTTGTAGACTATTAAAAGATAAGAAAGACGAAAGGGACTCAATTAAAGGATTAGATATGTCACAGTAAAGGTTCAATGAATCCTTCGAATCAGTCAACTGGGCCTGACCAATATTGAAATCCCCTATGATTATAAATCTATCATCAGGATGTTCAAGAACAATATTACTAACCTTCTTAAAGAACTTAGTCAAAGCATCAAACAGTAAAGAACATGGTGGAAAGTCCTTTTTCAGGGCATACGTAACTACCTACAAGAATTTAGGGATAGTAGGTACCATTGACTTAATATTAAAGAAACCCCATATATATCATATCTTACAACGTTTAATCGGTTTAGTATCTCTGATTACAACATAGCACATTATAAACAGCTCAAACATCAATTTATCT
Organism: Pararge aegeria; assembly: GCF_905163445.1. Taxonomy (NCBI): domain Eukaryota; kingdom Metazoa; phylum Arthropoda; class Insecta; order Lepidoptera; family Nymphalidae; genus Pararge; species Pararge aegeria. The sequence continues at coordinate 15,083,773 of NC_053189.1, forward strand.
GAACTTTATACTTATAGCACATTGTTAATTAACTAAAAAGAGATAAATTCCTTAATATTCCCTTGATTGACACTTCTGTCCGTAGGTACTCCTCTGTAGGTACCTTTATTTTTCCCGCCATTTTATATGACTTTCCAAATAGCCGTGAGCCATAACTTTTTATGGTGAATTTTGATTAAGTAAATATGAATGTTTGAAAATATGTATGAATGTATATTATTATTATACATTCATACGGGTACGGTACGGTACGGGTATTTTTATTAAAAAATACATTTTTCGGATCCGAGTGGTCGGCATGAGCACGTCGGGTGCCGAACACTCGGATCCGAGTGCTAGGGATGGCAATTGTTTACTAACTAAAATGTCATCATGTGGTGACTTAAAAAAACAGTAAGTAAATAAAACAATTATGCATCTGGAGAATTATTTATTTAGAAAGATATATTAATCAATCTATGGAAAGAAGCATTAAAATCTACAATTATAAAAATCAAACAAAAAAACATAATACTTAATTATAAGTTTAACTGAAAAATGACACTCTGAATCACAGTAGTTACGTAAACAAAGAAAAAAAACTTAAAATAAAATAAAAAAACTTAGGAATGTGCCTGACAGAAGCATTGTGTACAGAAGCCTGGAGAACCTTCACATTGCTTACATTCGTAAATGGTTTGCACTCTCTTTTTCTGGGCTTTGCAGCCTTTGCATTCCTTTCGGGCCACTTCGGTGGTCTCCTTCATGACTCTTCCTACCTTCTTTTGTCTCACTCGGGTCTTTTCTATTTTGGTGAGTTGATGTTTCACTTTCAAAACATTGCGTTGATTGACATCATGGGGATCAGGTAGAAGCCTTTCCAGTATGCTCAAACGGAAATCGTACAGATTCATTTTATTAGTCGCCGAAAATTTGTTGTACAAGTACATTGCATTACTGAGGCTCATTTGCAGCATATGAACAAACAGCTTCTTGTACCAGCACAGCATCTTTCTTTGGACTGGGTAATAAGCGAGCATCTGATCTTGAAGATCTATGCCCGACATAAAGTTATTGTAATGGACAATTGCGCTTGGTTTCAATACTACAGATCCCCTTTTGGAAGTAGTTTCCAGCATCTCGTCACCATGTTCTGTGGAAATATATAATACGTAACGTTTATCTCTCCACTTACCAATATGAACCCCGTTCAAGAACAAGGATTTGTTTTCTCCTTTTTTCAATGGGATAGTCCCAATTTCAACAGGATTATCTCTGCGGTTTTTTCTTAACGTTCCTGTGCAGTACGTCTGTCGATCTAGCAATTTCACAGCCAAACCATAAGAATTGTAGTAGTTGTCCATGTACACATGGTGGCCAGAATCTAGTCTCTCTTCGAGGAGTTTAAAGACAACCTTGCTGGCATGACCCTGTCCTGACGTCTCATCATTGGCACCCGCGTACACTTGATATTTTAAAACGGTGCCATCTGGCTCTGCCAAGACATAAAGTTTGATGCCATATTTGTGCCTTTTGTTCTTAATGTACTGTCTGAACAGCAGTCGTCCGCGCCACAAAACCATGGACTCATCCAATGATAGCTGTTTACCCGGACAATAAATATTTATCATTTTATTATTAAAATGATCCATAAATGGTCGAATTTTTATTAGGCGGTCTTCTTCGCTTGTTTCCGACGTGAAGTGCAGGCATCGTAATATCAATAAGAAACGGTTTCGAGACATAAATTGACCGAAGCATGGAATATTAAATAAATAGTGCCGTTTCCAGTAATCGCATATACGATTTAGCCGAATTGTTCCAGTGTGCAGAAGGAGTCCGAGAAATGTCATCAGTTCTTCTTTAGTTAAAACTTTCCAGTTGTTTATTCGTGAGTTGCGTTTTACATTATCTGCAGCACCCACTCTTACTGCATTTGCATTCGTCTCTCGAACAATCAGATCTAATAAATCATCATCAATAAATAAACGGAACGCATCGTAAGGATCTGTTGGAGGCGGCACCAAGAGTTGTTGTTCCGTGGTAAAGTCGATAGTTTTCATTGAATTTGGGTTAGAGTTCCAGGTGGTAGTGGCTCCTTGATGAGAAGGCGAGTTATTGCGTGAATTTTGAGGTGACGGGGCATCATGGTTATCGCTTGGCAAGTCGGGAGTACTACTTTCAGATCTTAGAACGGGAAAAGCCGGAGGGGCGTCATTATGCTCTGACGAGAAGTTCGGAGTCACCGCATTAGATCTCAGAAGCGACACGCTAAGCGTAGAAATGTTACCCAAGGATAGATTCTCTGGCAAATCGGGCAGTACGTCTCCATAATCTTGTACGATAGAGGGCGATGAAAGACGTTCAATTTCGCAGTTGATCTCATAATTGTCCAGTCTGTCAAATTCTAGTTGGCGAAACGCAGGCCTCGATGCTGAGAAATCTGGTAACGTTGAAGACTGAGCTGATGTATCACGCGTACCTGGTATATTCGCTCCCATGCGGCCATCACTAACCATTGCTTTCAGTCGCTTAGGTCGAATAATAGGGCTACCGCCTGACTCACTCAAACCTTGCTTTGATGCCTGTGACCTTGAAGGTTGAGCTGGTACATCACCAGCGCGTGGTATTCGACTGGTCGTCTTCGACTTCATTTTTGTATCAAAAATACGAACGCCGGTGCCGCTAGATCCTTCTGAACTTGAAGATAACCCCTCTTCATGAACTCCTTGCGAATACACTTCTTCATCACTATATTCTTCAGACCCTTCAGAGTCATAATCATCACTTTGTCGACGCTTTTTTGTAGCACTTTTACCAGTCGACGGCCGAGCCTTACTGTCCATTTTGGCTAAAAAAAAGCGTCCTGTCTATCGTGTATACAAATCAACACAACACTATTAGAATGAAACCAATTATCTTTTTCGTGAGTTGAATATATTGCCAGAGTGGCCGCACAAAACAACGTGAACTCTTCCAACGCCGGTGCGTTACTCGCCAAAACAAAATGAATGGGACGCTTGCACGGATCCGAGTGGGCGGCACCGTTACTATGGCCCCGCCTCACTCGGATCCGAGTGAGGAGCACAGAGAACATGTGTTAAGAGATAAAAAATAATCTGGGTTCCTGACATTTTGAATTTCTACTCCAACTTATACCAAACACAGATTATGCATAGTTTTGACCAGTCTGAAGATACTTTTTTATCTTTAATCGAATATACCTACAAACATAGTCAGTTCTTTTTTTTTTAAATCCTAATTTTAAGAGATGATTCGCTGGGCGAATATGCCTCTCTGTAGTGTTACATTACGTATAAATACATACAGTACTAATACTGCGTACAGCAGTAGCCAGGACTGTCATCGAGATAGGAATTGTTATTCAGTCAGATTTCCTAACGCTAAGCAGCTTGTATTGCTGCTTAGCGTCAGAAATGAGCATAGCGATAGTACTAGTAACATATTAAATCAATTCTTGTAACTGCATAGATACTTATTTACACTATTTTTTTAGCTGTTTGGGTTATTACAAACTTGAAATTTAATTTCACAATAATGTGAACAAGTTTGCACGCTTGCAACACTATTGTGCATTATTTAATAAACGACTCTCGACTTTATGCCCGTGGTTTAAGATTAAAAGTAGCTTGCTTCTAAATTTATGGATTGTAAGACCTTTTTCCTTTCGCCAGTAGTGGCGGATTCAGGGCAACGTTACCATTTAAATCTGTAATTTATTTATTTGTTTTATTTAAAATAAAAATAAAGTATAATTTAACTAGCGGTTCGCCGCGTTTTAACCCGCGTTAACAAGTAATAGTAGCTTTATCTTATTAATTAGACGCGTGGCCATTATTATCCTTAATAAACATAATGTTGTCTCGAATACGTTCCAACCTTAGGATACAATTTAAAGCCAACTTCGTGAACGAAACGCCTGTTAAATAAAAAAACAGTTTACACAAGTTCACCATTTTAATTAAAGGGTTAATCACTACACTTATGTATTTAGAACACTAGAATTTATCATAATGTCTTTATAGCTAAATCTGCCATTGTGAATCTGGTAGCAATAGGAAATATAAACTACAAGCAAAAATATATCTCTAGACTCACAACGTCTGTTTTTCAAGGGCTGAGTAGCTAGTGCAAGTTGGAACTGCATGTTCTAGAAATAGTCTCCTCAGACGGAAGAAAACATAAAAAAAAAACTGGATCTTGTTTTTGTTTTTTCTGCCGTTTACATTACTAAAAACTATGACAGGTTTCCTCTAGACTGGTTATGCGAGACAAGCAATCTTCAAGAATATATTCATCAATCAAAGAACAATAAGGTACTTAATTACTGAAACATTTATAACTTAATGCAAAAATTGTAATAATTACATGAAAATAATAATCACAAAAATTATAATCCTAGTAATCCTACTTCCTTAATTATAATATTATAAATGTGAAAGTGTGGATGTTTGTTACTCAATCACACAAAAACGGCTAAACATATTTAGATGAAAAGGACATGCACTTTGTATACCGATCTCAAATAGTTTCCTTGATTGGATTAAAATTTTTTTAGCGAGCGAAGCTTTAGACCCTATTCGATTCACACGCAGAAATTGAAATCACACGCAGAGGAAGTCACGGGCAGAAATAGTAATTAAATAAAAGGAAAACATACTTAGGGAAGGAAAAGGTACTTCTTCTAGGCAACTGCTACAGTAAAACCAAACAAAGACTATTTGACTTTCGCATTCTGTAAACCCGGTCTGAAATAACAGGTTGGCGTAAAAAATCCAAGAATTACCTTGATCCACTTCGCCGGTTCAGGATGGACAAACGTGGGAGACACACCATTTCGCCAACTACCAAAAAACATGTAAGAATTAGCTTGCAGCTGAATTTTTTGTACCGATACTGTTGCCCGCGACTTCGTCTGCGTTTGATTTAGTTTTTGATGTGGCATTCAATTTAGTTGTGGTTCTAAAAAATTTAAAGTTTGGTATTCTTATTAAAAAAAAAACTGGTGTAGTTTTAAAAATGTTTTTTCAATTCACATAGTAACAATATATTAAAAGAACTGTCTGATCAGTCTTAGCTCCTTCTATCACTTACAAAGAATAGTAATCGTTAAAGGAAGAATCGAAATCGCATGGTTAGTTGATTCATATGCTAAAGGTTAATGAAGAACATTTTTAACATTGTTTATTTAATGTATAATATATATATAAATGAGTAGTTTGCTGCTGTCCACTAAGGATTTCTGTCCTCCATCTTCAACCACATTCACCAGAACTACTCAAAGTTTGGGCAAAATTAAACACATATTATAACCTCTATAGTGGGTAGATAATTAAATAAATCGGTTATCATTTATCGGAGTTATAATGTAAAATCGTCAAACACTTTCATCCCCTCTCCCAAAGGAACCGAGCTTAATGTCGGGATAAAAAGTATTTTTTATTACTTCTAATACTTTCAAGAATGTGTGTACAAAGCTTTATGAGGAACGGTTTAGTAGTTTTTACGTGAAAGCATAACAAACAAACTTACGTTGACATTTATAATATTAGTATAGGGATGGTCCTCTGAATCCTTTCTGGTTATTGGAAATGGAAAAACCATGATAAAAGTGCAAAATTATTATTAAATGTTCAAATGTCATTACCGGTACTGTCATTACCGCGTTTAAACATAGGCTACGTTGGTAGAATTTTGGTATAATATTAGTTACCTATTATTAAGAAATAAGTATCTTTAATTAAGGTGAAAGTGAAACTCAAACATTTCTTTATTGAAATACACATACAAATACACACATATAAATTTAGAACACGCGAATCGCTTTTGATTAAATAGGTAAAGTAGCTTCTCAATATATTTATAATAATATAGTCTTTGCGAGACAAATGTTACTGATTATAAAGAAAAAGCTAATATTAACAATCGCTGTACTAAAAACAGACCCAAATTAACGATATCTAATTTTAGATCTACCAATTATGAATTTCTTAATGACAACGTTGTTAAAAACAGCTGCTAAGCTACTTGCTAGCTTCTTCTCGGTTGAACCAAATATCCTAATCATTTTAATGATTGCGTTTGTACCGTGTCTTTTGTTGTTTATTGAATATTTATGAAATAATGATTACGAAAATACATTCCACCAATCAATAAAGGGATGTTTGATTTTTTTCTTGTACAAAATTTTGCTGTTTTAATATGCCCATTCAACTTTTTTAAACTACCTAGTCTTCAACGTCACAAATGGCGGGTTAAGGGTACCTTTCACCATTTTCATAGTAATTTTATCGATACTGTCCTTTAGCCAAAGAATTAAGAACGTGTAGAAGCCTCATTCAGACATTATTGAATGAAGTGTATTGTGTCCAAAAACATTGAAAACCTCCCGCGTAACTCTCACTTCACACCAGCGAAATGGTGCTAGCTACAACTCCTGCTAAAAGAACATTATTATACTTACCTGCATATTGGTGCTAATTAATATATGGTGTATGTTTTAGATAGTCTTTTAATATAATCTTGTAACTATAATAGTATAGGTATTCAATTAATGGTATAAAATCGTTTTGTCTCTTTTGAAACTCACATTACATTTACATTTTCATAGTACTAACGTAGACTACTTCGTGCTGTATCAAGCTCTTTCGATCAATACTGTTATTTAAGTATATAGACAAGAAAATACTTTGTTTTGTAAACCAGTTATTGTGCAAATCAATAATAAATTAATTACTAATGAAACAATAGTGCAAAATCGTTTTATTTCTTCTTAAATATTTAAATTCTATTTTGTGCAAATTCGTTCAGGTATTACCACACTGTGACGCCACGCCATACGTCGGGTTTGCGTCATCATAACGTTAACAGCGCTCAAACGGGGAGGACGTGGGATGAAGAGTGTGTAGACAGTGCTTCATTAGAAACATTATATATTTTTTCAAATGTTTCTAATATCGAAATTATAAAGTACAAAGTTATAGGATAGGTATGTGTTAATTTCATAGTGAAGTTTTTACATGTGATTTATTGTTGTATCGTATTCTGGCTTTACTTATTTGTTCTTGTTTTTCAGGGTTTTTCCACGCTCGCCGCCATCATGGCGTCGGACGAACAATTTTCGCTATGTTGGAACAATTTTCATGCGAATATGTCAGCAGGCTTTCATGGCCTGCTGTCGCGTGGAGATTTGGTAGACGTAACCTTGGCTGCAGAAGGCAGATTATTACAAGCACACAAACTAGTTTTATCAGTATGTTCTCCCTATTTTCAAGAAATGTTCAAGATGAACCCCACTCATCATCCCATAGGTAAGGTGTATTTTCTGCATGTAAAATATATTTGGTTTTATTGGTGATGACTATGTTATTAATGATATCTTTTTTTGTTGCAGTATTTTTAAAAGATGTTAGTCATTCAGCGCTTAGAGACTTATTACAGTTTATGTACCAAGGTGAAGTTAATGTTAAGCAAGAAGAGTTAGCGTCGTTTATTAGTACCGCGGAACAGCTTCAAGTGAAAGGTTTAACCGGTAATCAAAATGAAGAAAGTTCCACGCCATCCAAACCAAAGCCGACTTCGAGGCCAGGCCCGAGGTCGTCACAACAAAGGCAATCTGTTATGACTAAGTTAGAGACTGATTTAGATTCTAAGCCCTCCTCAACTCCAGTAGCAATTAAGAGACCAAATAGGCCATCAATAGCATCAAATAATTCATCGTCATCTCAAAGTGGACCCGTAAAACGGAAATGCGTAGACCCCTTAGAAGCAGGGCCATCCGGTTCGGCAAAAGATGAATTTGTAACGATACCAGATGAAGACGAAAATAATGCTGTTGCACCCAAAATGGAACCCGAATTTGTTAATGAAAGTATGTGGGACGAAGATGACGATGGCACGAATAATGATGAAACTAATTTCGGCGAAGACGACTCAAATATGGAAATGTCTGGTAAATATTATTCTTTTATTCTTATTTCGTATCTTATTTAGTTGCAGTCTGCTACAGTGTAGTTTTTATTCTTTCGCAGGATTTGATGGCTCTACGGGAGGCGATGGTAATATTACTGGAGGTGGTGAAGGCGGCGCAGTAGGTGACGCACAAGGTAGGTTTACACATCAAACAACTGGCTAGTTTTTGTCAACAGTTAAGACAGATTGACAAAAGCTGCCTCAAATAACTAAACTCGTATGATCTATTTTAGTATTATTTCCTGCTCAGTTTCGATCATGCGCGTTTTTAGATGTAAAATGAAATTTATAAGCTTAGTTAAGTACCTATTTATAATATTAGTATTTAGCATTTTTGTTTACGATGTCGTAAATTCCAGGTTATCGTCTTTAAAGGTTCTGCTAAGAGTTCTATTATGCTCCTAGCAGGAGTTTTGCATTGTGGTAAAAGGTATCTGGTACGGTAAGCCTGGTAAGGTAAATCATAGGTATAAGGTAAAGGTAAACGGTAAAGGTAAACTATTGGGTAAAGGTATTAGAATATTGGTACAAAGTTGCAAATATATCGGCGAGGTTTCCAAGGTATAGGTTAGGTTTGATACCGTTGTCAAGGTGTATATCAACGTAGCCTTAGCTAAATTGAGCCAATGGGACAAGTTCAAGATTTCATGGTATGTGCAAGGTAATTTGCGTATGGCGAAGCTAATGAGCGTACAAGTTCAACGTAACCTTAAAAACTTGTTCATTCATGTTCTCGTGAAAGGATGTTCTCACAATGAAATTGATATAGGTACTGCGTAATATCAATAAATTGTGTGTGCAGCCCTGTTGTAAATTGTAAAACTATCTGACTGAAGATCGTGAATACGTATGTTCTTGCACGGACGCGCGCTACGTATACGCTCGGCGCGCGTGCGTGCAAGGCTACGTACTCTTCACTACAGTATCTACTATCCAGAGTATGTCCCTGGCGAGGTATTTGCCTAGAAGCACTACCACATGGAAAATATGTCCTCGTGGTTTTCAATGTTTTTCAGGTTTCTTTCAGATAAAGTTTGAACCACGGGTAACTATGCGGGTTAAAAGAAACTGCTGGCGGTTAGCTATATGGGCAGGTACAATATCCTCTACATAACTGGACTGGTATCGTGATTACTTGAAAATCCGTTACGGCGGCCTGCACATACCTGGTCAAATCATTTACCAATACAAAGGTAGGTACTTATACAGTCAAAAATTGGTATTGTGCGGGCAACCGCTTAGTCAGTTTACATATTTTAACATCGGCGCCCGTGTAATTGCAGTCTAGTGAACACTGCATCATGCACTCTTGCAATATCATTGACAATATGCAGAATACCTACTGTCTAATAATTACGTGTGTGCGGGCTTTATGTTCGTCACATTGAGTGTAGCAAGACTGCGCATCTTAGTCTATTTTACGGGTATTTTTCTTACACCTGTTGGTAATAGTAGGAAGAGTGACTACTATTCTCCGTTTACCGTTTATCTACCGTTTTAGCAGTGGTTACTCTTTGCGTAGCAGTGGTTACTCATTGCGTAGCAGTGGTTACTCTTTGCGTAGCAGTAGTTCCGGTTGCTTTGATAACTTTCAACTTTGTTAATAAAGAAGCATTAAGTGGTATAACATCGGGACGTCTTGGTCACCTTTTTTTTTATTTATTTTAAGTCTAGATACTTTTTTTTTAAATTCCGAGAAACTAATTTTTTCATACGCATTAGAGTTTCATACGTATTGTCGATGTCGCGTAGACGCAGTTTAGATGTATGGGTTTAAAATAACTGACATACTCGCTAACAGGTTAGCCCGTTACCATTTTAGCCTGTATCATTGTCTACCACTAGGTGAGCAGCCAAGGACAACTAGTAGGTAGTGGTATAAAACAAAAAATATCAGGGTTAATAATAAGACCATTATAGACCGCTAAGGTTTCTGACGATACTCGTACATGCGTCCTTAGCACAGTTATTTGGGCTTTCGGACTAAACCTCAGTTCAAAAGCACACCCAAGCCCTTAACGTCGACCCGGGTAGAGCTCAGAGGCCTCGCCGGAGATGCCCTCGGGTCAATTGTAATTCATAGTCTGTACATTATCTAGTTTTAACATTACTAGCTGACCCGTGCAACTTCGTTCCACCAAATAGGTTATTACCGGAAAACATAAATAAAATGACATTTTCTAAAAATGAATCCTAGCTAGATCGATTTATCGCCCCGAAACCCCCTGTATACTAAATTTCATGAAAATCGTTGGAGCCGATTCCGTGATTCCAATTATATATATATATATATATACTAGAATTGCTCGTTTAAAGATATAAGGTTAAGATCGAAAAACACTAATGAAACACGTTAAGCGGAGAGAGCGGTGACGTGGGAAGCGGCGTAGTGGGACAATTTCCACTACATACTACTTTACTAATTTGTTTTTTTTTGTATATATACCCTTTAAATTAAAAATAAATAAACAATTTAATTTAATCTTAATAGTGGCGTTTTATTTATCTTCAAACCAAAAAATTCTTACACTACTGTAAGTGTGCATATTTTGGCTGTGCAGTTTTGTGGGCTACTATTTTCCACATGTTAACATTTTCAACACCAACTGCCGTGGCGAGAATACTGCGATGAGAATTTCTAGGCAGAAAAATTTTCGGCCTGCTAGTGTGCGTTTCTTTAGTAGACTATACAGATTTTCACGCTATAATAATTAGAGGCATACTGTCGCTTATCAACACATCGCAGATTAAACCAGGCTTAGCTGATTTAGCTAAAATTGTTAGTTATTAATGTGTTGGAACTCCATGCAAAAGACCTATGCCTAGATGTGGACTTGTTGATAAATCTGTAGTATAAAGGGGGACTGCGACGGTGATTGTGTCGGCTACTGTATTCTTCAAAACATTAAATATGCTAAACGTGGTACGGTACGTACCTACTTAAAACGACGACCCAATGTAGCTCCTTGGCCACGAGGAGCCTGTTGAAAATTTGACGATTCCAAAATCAGTCTCAGGATTTCGAGGATAGGGTGCATTACAGAAGATGGATATAACCGCCGGAATCAGTAACTAGGTACATCGATACTTTCCGACTAACATTTGGGGGTGCACATTTAATATACATGCTACTATTTTTCTATCGATGTCGTCTGCACTTGACAGCAACCTAGCCTACTGGCAGCGCAATCTAATATGGACGGTAGGACCATGGGTATATCCCATGGGTATACCGTGTCCTACCAGTAGATGAAATCGGTGGGACAACGGGCCCTTAAGGCGAGGTAAAATACAGTTTAACATGGAAGCAGGCTTATCTAGAAGGAATACCAGTATCGGTTTATCATCAGTAACCAGATGTTAAGTGAGTATCTAAGTAAACCAAGCAATTTCAATGGAAAGGTTTTTCGAAAGTGGAAAGGATGTACCTACCCATCTATTTTAAAATAGTACTAACAGAATAGCAATCCGATAACTCCACTTTACCTTTTTTAATGTCAACTATGAAGGAAGTACAATGACATTGTTCTTTTCCTAATTTCTGAGAAATACCTGGATAGGTATACATAGATTGCATGTTGTTTTTTAAATATAGAACGACCAAGATGTTCATGACGTTTAGGATGGGCTAAATAAAATCTGACCATAGATGGCGGTGTGTGTTTCATTCACTTAATAAACGCCCATACAAACATAACTTCGTAATAAACTATGCATTATCAGGATGACAGATGGCGTTAGTATACACTGTGTTACTTTAAAAGTAGAATCTGCTGTAGGAAAATCGTCTCCAGAACGTTTCTTTTTACATAATATGTTACAACTAAAATATGTTTTTTTAAAGTCAAACAGGCAATTAATTTAATTATTGGCAATTGAAGCACCTATTTTTATAAAGATACGTAAATAATAAAGTCAGCTCTTAGTTATTTGCTTCTATTTTTCTGCTTATTCAATGTTGGTACTAGATAATACACATTGTTTCATTTAAATAATGTTTGTTAATATATTAAATATTGGAAAAAATAAGGCCAAAGTTTATTCAACAACCAAAATAATATAAAAGTATGTTAAAAACAAATAAAATATTTAGTAGGTCGAAAAATGTTTTCATACGATGATGCGTGTAAAGGAATGCAATTCCGTTATTTGTGGTTGCCGTAAACGCCGTGAGATCTATGGTCGCAAATGTGTCACCTAAGGATTGTTTACTATTTTGAGAAATAGTGAAAATGTAGTACGTTAGCCGAATAATATTACTAGCATTATAGTGTTTCTGTGCAATTTAAGAACAATTTCGGAATTCGGCTAATACGCATTTGAGTGACGTCGCGCATAAACCGAACGTGTTTACGTCAAATGTTTTACATTATTTTGTGACTCCAAAGTGTTGTTTATAAGTGTTTGTGGTGTGTGTTGTGCAATTTACTTTGGATTTTTACATGGTATGTACAAATTTACTAATAGCTTATACCAAACCTGCAGGAAGACTCGAGTTGCGTGACACCAAATGATACTGGTTGTCATCCTAAGCGCTATGTATTTAGGCCCCAAAATAACACAAATATTGTGACCCACGGTAAATATTTGACTGGTTCGTACATATATTTGGTATATGTGGATGTAACTCTGCTTGTAAACATTTTTGCGCGCAATTTTTGTAAACATAACCTAAAAGTTATAATTTATTAGAAATGCTAACATTAGCCCTGTCATGTAGATTCTTATGTGTAAAAAACCTTTTGCAGTAGGTATTATATAGCCAAATTGTCGGCATACATTATTGCTTCTGCGAAATTTGACCTTTAAGTATAAAAGATAACTCTGGTTATGTTGCATCATTTACAAACTATTATTTATCAGATGTACAGGGTTTAAAAAAATACTTTTTCTAAGATTAAAGCACTATTATAATATTTTTTGCCTTTTATTCACTATCCTAGGTAATTTTTGTGGAAAAATTCAATAACTCGAAAACTTGGTATTCAAGCATTGTTTGAGGTCCATCCATGGCAGAGCAGAGTGTTCTATCTTTATCCAACATAAATGCATATTTTACCATTGGAAAAAAGGTTGATCTCTAAATGTAATGTTACTTCTTGTTGATCTTGCGTTGGGTTGAGATAGAATGCTCTGCCCTTCTGTGCACTAGTGCATTGGCCCTAATTTGGCCTTAATTTCATGTACACCTTTTTAATGACGAAATGCAAGAAAAAAATATTTGAGGCTGTCTTTAAATTTGAACAAATGCTTCAATGTGTATAATCTTCATAGCACTATAAAAAGGTTGTCAAAGTTACAAAATGCATGTAACATTGATGTATATGGGTAATAGAGAATATAATTGTATCTTGATTCAGTAGTAGTAGAGCATTTTGTGAAAAAGCTTGAATGAGGAAGTACTACTGCTATGCGTAGGACTGCCACCAAGCAGTTGTGCTGTGTGCTGGACTGAAGAATGTGTTTGCCGGTGTTATAACAGGTACATGAGGCTTAACACCAATGCCTCTAGTTGTTTTTAAATGACTGTACTTTGTAGGATGTGTTGCTTTGTGTATAGGTAATGGTTTACCACATGCCATCATGGCCAGCTGCTTGGTACTTCATAAAAAAATATATTATAATTACCTCAGTCTCAGAAGATTCTAGATTCCAGGTAAAACAAGACTTATAGATTTGTATGATGTGAGGCTTATGTTGTTCCAATTTACCACTGATGGCTTCACATCTTTCTTTAAAGCTGTTGTACATTGCACACAAGAAATCACAGCTTCAATAATCTATGTCAACTGTGAGTAATGAAAGTGCTGATGGATTTGACTGTAGAACATAGCACATGGTGTATTCCCTGAAATACCAAAATGGAAAGCACAAGCGCAACAAGCACTTAGATTTCATTGTTAAACCAAGTTGTAGATAAGCTTTTGTATACAAATCTGTTTGTGTAAATTAAGCATATTGAAAATACTATACTGAGTACCAATGTATTTTGTGATACAGAATATCCTGTTTTAATCCTACAATATGGTATTTAAACTTGTTCTGTTTCTGTTTAATTTAATTTTAACTTATTCTGGTCACCGGTTCCATTTGTGCAAGTTTGTGAACTATGATTGAACTGACTTTTAAACTATCACCCTCAGCCTTATAAAGCTAGGTGGAGGCCCACTCTTTTGACCTATACCTTGATTCAAGCACAGGCTTTAATACCCATTAAACCATGCTATTTACTATTAACCAGCTAAGTTAGTAATGTCAATTTACTAACTTAGATGGTCAATAGAAAACTTAATAAAAAAAGGGCTTGTTAACTAGAATAACAAGGTTTAGATTTATCCTCTACATATTTATGATATTAATGTGTAACTTTCAAAGGGCTGTTTTCCACCATGTGCAACCACAACAAATTCAACAATGTGCATTTTACAAACATTGTTGTTTTATAATTGGGCCAACAGGATATGAGAGGTTAAAGGCAATATATGTTGTATTGATATATGTGTTCATTAATTTATTTTATTCAACTATAAGTTAGACCTTGGCAACAATCTCATCTGGTAGTAAGTAATCATGCAGTTAAGTTGTTAAATGGTATTTTAAAGGAAAAATAGATAGTTACAAACTTACAAAAATTGTAGCACTGAACCCTAAACCCAGTTAAAAGGGTAAGGTGTCGATAGCTTTACTGCCTGTTCCATTGTTATAACTAGGTTACTTGTGGACAGTGGGTAGTAACCTATAAGCATTTGAATATCAATGAGAGTCATGCATACGGGCCAATTAAAAAACACACTGCATGTTACTTGTTTATATTAATCTTTTCTATACAACTATTTATTACTGTGCCAACTTTTGGGTAAAGCAATTTCTACTTACTGTATAATATTTAATGATCTACACTATCATAATGTTGTTCTTTGCAGTGCGTAATTAATAATTGGAAATGTACAAAAAAGCTATTCTCATAAATATTTTTTGTTGTTTTTTTTTTATGGTTACCTTTTTAATTAAATCATAACAACATGTTTGTATCAGACCTTCGGGTTTTACTTATATGCATATAAATAAAAAAAGTACAGTACTAATGCCCTGATTTTAACACTAAATATAAGACAGTTCATAGTATTTGTTGCTGTTGTGTTTAGGAATGCTAATTATTCACGATTTTTGTTGTAATATGTGATCATGAACAGATGAAGCATATTCTATGATGTAAAATTTTACACATTGTTCCATTTCTATACAAAGTCAGTCAACATGCCAACGAGCTGTAAACAGATGCCATATAAATGGAAATCATGGGTGTGTGAAGAGGACCTAACTCCAAAAATATTGCTTTTGTAGTCTTTTGGTTGTTCTTGTATGAATTTATGTGTTTTTGACATCGCTAAAGTCACTTCGCATTTAGTTACGATATTAATGAGTTGGAGAATAAAGTTGATCGCACATTACAACCGACGATTATTTTAGTTTTGATATTTTTTGGTGAATAAAAATAAATCCTATTATAGCTCTTTTATTTTACCTGTCTACGACTATTTTTATTAAAATAAATAAACTCAAAAGTCTTTGTGACATGACATTGATTCTAACTGCAACATTTTGTAACTTTTCTGAGAGATTGTCTTCATACAAAACGCAAACACTTGCAAGCAACGATTTATCAGAATTCTTCAAATCATCGTCGCAAATTTTGTATGGAGAGGATTAGAGTTTGTGAGTATAACATGGCAATAATCGCAATAGCTGTTATTGGCTGGATTTATGGCTCGAGTTGTATTTAATGTCAGCCAATCCGTGTTTATTGCGATCGTGGCACTGTTGCTATCACAATCAATCCCACGGCCGCCACTGATTCACGTAACTCGGAAAAGTTACAGGTTACAGAAGCAGTTAATTCGACCATGTTACAGTTAGATGCTTAATATGTTTTTCATTGAAGAAATGAAATATCGAATCGATAATGACTTTCAATTTGTTTCTAGTTTTAGAGAACCTAAGCAATATGAAAGGCGACCTGCATTTTATACAGACGAAAAGTGGACACCTGCAACTTATATACGAGCCCTACATTTTCGTTACGGACAGTGTCCGGAGCGGCCGGACGTTCTGGAGATGCATGGAATACGGGAAACGGTGCCGGGCGAGGATAACATCGAAAAATAACGTGCTGAGGATAACAAACCCTGTGCACAATCATACAGATAACCACATGGACAAAATCGCTCGCAAATATGAATTGGGCGAAGTTGTGACGTGTCCATCGGTCTGAGGATTGCTCGACTGCTACATAAATGGCATTTTTAAACGTGGTTAGGCGGGGCTTACATGGTTTCTATTCATCTCGCTTTTGAGCCCTTAATGAAAGTTTCCATATGACATTACGTTTACGCTACTGCCGCGATTCAGTGAATTTACTTAAAAAATTACGATAGAGCAGTTTAAGGTACGTTTTCGTAGTCTTTTCCGAGTATCGAAACTAGGTAACGTCAAAGCAAAATAGTTCTAATAATAATAAAGTTTTAGAGTTGCAAATTCGGTAATCTTTCTTTATTTTGCCAAGAGCGCTTGCCGTTAAGTGAAAGAATTTGAACTTTATAACAACAACATAAATTCTATTTTCTCTAACGTTACAGAGTATCGATAGTCGAAATCGACCTTCGATTAGGAGAGTAGACATCTTTAACTAAGTCTACAAATTGTGTTGTAGCTAAAGCATGTGTAAAAACTATCTACGAAGTGAATTACATAGGACAGAGATCCAAAGATCCATATAAATCATGATTAATTTTAATCTCGTGTTATGTTAACGAACATAGTAAAAGCTACGACATAAACTGCATTATACAAAAACGACTATGTATGCCTGTCGTCCAAAATTAATGAATAATCTTATCAAAAATCATCAACAGGATGACAGATTGAATGGAGTAGCACTATCCTTTTCCTACCCTTCCCTGTAGAAAAGGATAGCACGACCAAATTCTATCTGTTATCTGAAGATTTTACTTTAAACATCGGACGCGTCAAGCTTTTTGTATATCTAATGAACGTTGGCTCGTGCTTCTGACACCATGTGCATTTTCAGCAGTCTGAAAACGTTATGAATCTCCTTGCCTATGTATTGTACTTACCACACATATTTTGGTTTTATGAACCAGAGTGAAATCAGCCTTATGTAGACCAAACATTATGTGTTTTTTTACATTGTAAATATATTTATTTATTATAAATATATTTACAATGTAAAAAAACACATAATGTATGTAAATATATTTTGAATATGAACTTATTTTTACTGATATCTTAATTATACAAATGAATAATATTGGCAAACCAAATATTTTTCTTAATAGGTTATCATTGTTTTTTTAACTACGTTAGATTTTAAGTAAGACTGACCATACGTATACTGCGAAGGTGATCGTATGGTAGAATTCATTCATTGTATGAACAATGAAATCTGTTTGTTGGCATGCTACTATGTAGCGTTATGTTGATATTAACTAAACCGATAGGAGTCGTTGTTGAGGCAACTGACGTCTACTGCTGGACGTATAGAATCGCGTAAGAATTTTAAAAGGCGGTTACTAATTTTTAATAGCTGGGTCAGGGCTTCCCAACTGGACGCCGCGGCGCTCTGGGGCTCCTTAGAAATTACATAGGTGTACCGCGAGGCGCTGTAGTGGTGTCAAGGCTAAGTGAAGATCACCAAGCTCGGCCATCCAATTGTTGGGGTAGTTTTATTATTCCTAATACTTTTTTCGTATCATTAGTTTCATAAAGAGGACGTTTTATTTTTTGGGCCTATCTGTGTCCTATAGGTAAGGGCGCGGGTGCCGTGACAAATTTCTGAACTGCGCCGCTTGCCTAATAATGTTGGGAACCCCTGATCTAGTAGGAAGAGAACCGTAAGACTCGCTTTATAAGCTGTCCACTTAGCAAAGGTCTACGCTGCGTCTTTTAGCATCTAACCATCGGTCCTTTGAGTTTTAGTCCATTACTCCTATAGCATTGCTAACATGGACCGGATACTTGATACATTTTTCTCCCCGGGGAAGGGCATTGGCGCATGTGTGAAAATATTATCCTAATAAATGAATGTAACAATAAATGGGGGTAAACTTCTCCTATATTACCGTGCTTTGGCAGGTGAACACGTAAATTACGGATTAAAATCGGGGTTATAATTTTTATCTCCTGGCTATATCGGCTACTTTAAGTTTCATTTCTAATTTAATCGCATGTCTCTTAAGCTTTTTATGAGAAGCGTGTACTCTACTTAAAAATATGAAAGTTATCACAGCTATATTGTTGTGACGCGATGCGTTAAAAAATGCGCCAGCCTTAACAGTGAATAGTAATTATAATTGTGTACTATATTTCTTCATAAAATGAAATCAGTAGGTAAATGTTAGTGTAATTATTATCCCTTACTTAATTATAAAATTGAAAATTGTGATTGAGTAGCATAATAAAGAGTAGTTTTGATTTATTGTTTTATTTTCAAGCTTCATTCATGCGTCAATATAGAAAGGGCGCAATTCGTATTGGTCTTATCAATTTATTCATTGAGTAATAATGTACTACATACACTACAACAGTTGTGTCACGATATTCATGCGCGAACCAGTGAGTGATAATCGTATAATAGGTTTGTCTTGGGTGAGTTGCGTGCACTGGTATATGTTACTATCGCTTAAAGCAGCATTAGTATTTTTGGATGACAGCTTCAGATGACATAGCTTTACATACCTAAAATATGGATCATAATAATGAAACAAGAGCGTCAACTATATAATAATAATACTGCTTTTATCGATGGTAGTAAGACACTGGAAAGCATCTTGAGATCGAATCTATTTTAAGTCACGTGTAATACAGCAAACGTGAAACACTAGTCACTTGAAACCCTGTGTACCACAAAGCAAAGCTTTGCGACGTCTCGCCTTTCTTGTGGTACATTCCTAAATTTTAAAATTCTTTCTTTTAATTTATAATTATTAGTATTACTGTGAAAGCTCTGGTTAATTAGAGAACTCTACATTGTCTGTGTGACTAAAAATTTATGCTCCTCATCCATTGGCGTTTTTAAACTGCGCAGATACCCACGCTACTATTTGATTATGTAAAAATATCATAAGTAACTATTATTTCTTTAACAATAGTGTTAACTCTTTGGTACGTAAGGAATTAAACTTGACAGATTGACATGCATCGAATTAAAACCCCCTTCTTTTTTAAATTAGTTAGAATATTGCCGTTATTTTCGCAGGGAACGTTAAAAGGGTGGTTTTGTACCTATGCGATAACGAGTCATGTCAATTTTGTTTATGTTTTGTATACAAGTAAATTAGCATCAAGGCTCCCCAAAATTAAAATTAGCGATACCCTTACACGCCAATGGATTAGGGGCTTAGAGGGTCTATCAAGGCAGGTGTTGCTATGGTGACTGACACAACAGGAGCTGGTTCGAAGAAGCGGGCAGGAGGGGTAAACTACACGGTTACGCAGCGGGGGGCACCTTGTCTCATACTAGACGGTTTTGGCTACGTTGCCAGCAAGCGACGTGGCACCCGCGTCTACTGGACCTGTAGGAGAAGAAGACAAGATGGCTGCATGGCCCGGGCTTTGACAGTCGAAGGTCGAATCGTCGTAAGATGCTCTGAACATAATCACTTACCAAACACTCTTAATACTGATATTAAACGTATAGAAAGCCTTATAGAAATCGTTTCGGCAGAGAAATAAATTTATAATATAGACATGTCTTTTATTTCCTTACTTGAAATATTTAACTGCTATTAACTGTAATGAAAGCCTTATTAGAATCATTCAGGTTGACAAATAAAGTTTTAAGATGTTTGACGTTTTTCATTTAGAAACCTTAATTTTCCCTTTAGGTATTTTGGTTCTGTAAGGTTTATTAATTATATAAATATGATTACTTATTGTAACCGTTCCAAAAGAATTACTCTTAAGTCAAATCCACCATCACCACAACAACAAAGTGTTTAAGCGTATTATTCTTTCTTTTTAAAATGCTCATAAGTGTTTATCTGAGTTTATTGTGCTAGCTGTAATTGTTGTGTTATTACTTAATAAGCATTTCTTTATTAGTTGTGTATATCTAGTGAAGTTTTCACTTATTATCTTGTGTTGTAACTTGCACGTAACTCATTTGCATAGAGAATAGACAATGATTGGTTTGTATTCTTGCAGTTGAATTCGTGATTTCGAATCGCGGCCGGCGTCATATGAGACTCGGCGGGTTTTCATTCTACGCGGAGAAAGTTTTCCCAGAAAAGAGCAAGGTGCGGTGGCGTTGCACAAGGCGGACATGCCGGGCCTATGCTCATACTCTTCATGACCAGATCTTCGCGCTGAGTAATGTACATTCCCACGATCCTCAAGTTATGCCTGCCTCAACTCTTGTTACGAATACACCATACCGTGCGTTTACACACGCAGCTATCGCTACACAGGCTAAGGCTGTACTAGATGATTAAGCCTAGTGTATAAAGGGCGATTATTCACTAAACTCACACATATTTTATTTGCTTGTTGAATTATAAGCATGATTTTTTTTAGCGTTAAATTTATTTGGACGATCTCTTCACCAGTTGTTTTGCTTTCTGATCTTCGGCTAACCTAATGGTTAAGTAAGCGGAGCTGAGACCGACAACATAAATACAATAATGGAAAATAATTATGTTCGTGGCATTTCCCAATTGCAGTTTAACAATTTTGTAGTTAAAAAGACTGTTTTTAGTATCTGTTGTACAAATGCACGCTAGGACAATGAATTGTGTTGGAACATCAATGAAGCCAAAGTTATAATTTTATTTAAATAAGTTTAGCATAATGTATGCTGGGATATCATTTTAAGGCGCTGCTTGCCATATCCGAAAAACGTGTCTAGAGTCCAGTGATGGCAATTGGTTTTTTTTTATTATCCGATATCGAAATGTTTAAAAACTAAATTTAGATCTCCATAAACTGGAAAACTTCCATATAGAAAATAGGTGTATTTTGTAAGTAATCAATTTAAAATAAGTTACACTGATTACAAAATATAAAAAACTCTCTGCGGTCTGTGGATGCAGTTTTACGTTTGTGCAGCGCCTTAAATATTTGTTAACCAATGGGCATTTTTAACGTTTAATTATTAACGTAGAGACAGACAAGTTTCACGTACACAGCGTTAGCAATGCAAAGCGGGAGAAACGGTGCCAAAAGTTGTCGTAATTTTTCATAGAACTTTTTTTTTATCAAGTCCTAAAAACACACTGGTAATACGCGTGGCATACAAAGCCTAAGAATATCCCCTCTTCTCTTCCGATGCCGATTTAGAAGCCGATTCACTATCTCAGTTGACACCAAATGCCACCGTGGGAAGTTACCATCAAATAACACGATAATTATACATACATGGTGTAATTTTCCCTTCCAACCGTGATAATTGGAAACATAGGTTTCAGGATCCAAAATATGGAATTAACAGGTGGCAAATTTCGAGTGGCTAGCTGAATTTGGTGTCAACTGAGAAAGTGAATAAGTGTGTTTCTATCGAAAAGATTTTAACATGAAATCAAGAGTCCGTATAACATAATGCGTTGCGTACGTGGCATCGGTTAGTCTCTAGCTTTATTTATGTGACATTTCTAGCAAGAAATGGGACGATGCTTTGAACATTCCATTTTCAATTACTCCTCTTAATAGAACCTCATCGTAGGTGCACTGCCTTTCGTTAATGTTTAAACTAAATCTTCAATAAACCACATATCAAAGTTATAAGGGACAATATAATGGAAATTAGATCTGTCATTTATATATACATTCATATTAAAATGTATATCGAACATACAAAAATTTTTACTGGTTAAAACACCAGTGGTTTTTTAAATTTAATTATGCTTGTACATTTTGAAAGAGGAAGTAGACAATATTCTCCATTAAGAATTTTAATTTAAATGTAAAAAAATCGGTGGAGACGAATTAGTCATAATATTATGCTATTAATTTAAGCATTATTTATTTATTTATTAAAATTAGGGCTGAGACTTTCAATAGTAAAATAACTTGGGGAATAAATTAGTCAGAGCTGCTATGAAAAATGGCCATAATGTCAATTTTATTCTTCAGTGAAAGTTTGGCAATTGAAAATCAGCATTTTGCACAAATAGTGTACTCGTATCTACAACAATGTACTTAATTGCAAAAATCATGCTAGTCAAAATCTAGTCATCTGGAGAAAATCGTAAGGGCAAATGCACGTAGAGCGTTTCGGTACAGAAAAAACACGATGTTTAGCTTCCCAACTAAAATTACACTTGTCAGGTTATCATGTTGTTTCTAAGCTATTTACGGTTGATGAATTTCATCTGCATTGATAATTTGCAACGAGTGATGTCGTTGACACACCCATCAATTTTAAAATGAATGACAGGGTGTCATCTGCAGTAACAGCTCGAAATTTTACACACCAAAAAGACTGGAGTAGTGCAATCAAGCGTGTTTAAGTAAATGGCTCTTATAACTCTCACATAAAATTATACAGTGAGACGGACGGATTCTTTTAGAATGAAGCGCATACGTGCATACAGTATGAGCGATCAAATTATTGAGAGATAACACCTTTTTTTTTTTTTTCACACAAAAGAAAATTCGTCATTAAATTAAGTCGATGAATATTTGAATTATTAGGTCCATAAAAATACGGTCCAAAAATTAGTTGGAAGGGATAAAACTTAGTGTTGCGATACTCTAAAATAGAAATCTTTAACTTAACTCTAAAATAGAAATCTTTTCGCTCCTATTGGCCATCGTAAACTTCTCTTACTTTCTGTGAACTTAACAAATCAAATAGCAAAAGGAGTATTAAGAGTTGAAACCCAACTAGAGCGGCATAATAACTACAGCGCGTACTACAATTTACATAACAGTGCTATAAGCATTAAACAGCTTTAAGAGCGTTCTATTTTATTCTGCTACTTTTTCGTTCTAGTTGGGTGGGATATGAGTGTCTTAAATAAGAAGATTAAAACGAAACTGTACGAACGCTCTGTGTGTATTTCCCCTTAATTACAACATGGTTGTTAATAAGGATCTCTCCGCAATACTATAATCTAATTATAATGCTTAGGATAATACAGTAGCAATAATTGTGATAAGTTTAAAAGTTTTTTAATTTGATGTGTATATTCTGAGATTTTTTCTCTATATCTGTGTTAACTCGAAATGCCCAGTGAACTACGTAGGATAATAATTTCTATAAATCCAATTCGAAAAAATTCATGGCATTTATTTCAAATTCAAAATGCCAACAATCTGAATCGATTTCGATTTTTTTATTTTTTTATTTATAAGGTGTTCTGATTAAGATCATTTATGATAAAGGTCGGAACTTCTCAACCGACATTAGTAAAATCAACCGCAAACAGTGCAATAGTTTAGTAAATAGTTGTCATTCAAAGATACTGAGTAGGTGTATACATTTTGAGATCGATATTGTATTCAAAACCTATTTTAGTTTTAGTAGGTACTTATAATAAAAATAAAAGAGCTTGATTTAGTTATCATGTAGACGATGTCAGTATAAGTATCTTATTGTTGTTAAAAAACATTTGAAGCACCTAAATAACATACAGGTGTAATGAATTTGAACTGCAAGTAAATTGCATAGTTCCAATTTGTAATTTTAGTAGTATGCACGGACGCTGCACAGATAAACTGTCTTTAAATAGCAATAACTACCTCCGATCAACACTTTGTAGCTTCCGACTTTAATATTCCAAATATAATGAAACTGTTGACTGATTATTCTGCTGTCTGCCTGCAGTCAGAATGCAGATCAATGTTGCACGTTTACTCCTTGACCGCGTAAAACTGCAATTTAACTGTATTTAAACTGCTATTTGCATAAACTTATGTTTGTACATAGTTGTCCATATAGCCATTTATTTTAATATGGCTGCCGATATTGTCGTATCAGTGCGATTGTAGTCCAAGCTCTGTTCTAAACTGTTGCGTACCTACGCGCGTCGCCCAAATATGCATTTAAAATTAAGAACTACATTCTAACTGCAATTTTGCAGTTGACTTGCAGTTCTTGCAATCCGTATATAAAGACACGAAAGTCTAGCTTAAATCTAGGCGGATTGCAGAGCAATGTAATGTGATTTGGCTTATATATACAGTTACTATAAAATTGTACTTGTAAGAAAAAAATGCAATATTGTGCGTTCATAAATTTGTATCATACATTTATGTAACTGAAATTATATTCGTTAATTAAAAAAGACAGTTTAAAAACACGTAACTCGAATAAAAGGTGTGTAAGAGTTATATTCAAAATAAAATTCATAATATTAATAATTACTCATGCATGCAATGGGTAAAGTTTAAGAAAACCCTCCAAAAAAAGCTAAAGAGTGTGCCACTGAAGTAAATAATTAACAGTAACCAGATTATTTCTTATAAAAAATTGATTTAGTCTCTATTAAAAATTCTAGTGATAGTAGACCTTTTTGTGGCAGAGCTCATCCGGATCTCATCTTTCCAACTTCAAGCTTATTTATGCAGACAAGCAGCATTGTTGTGTTCCGTGACTGAAAAGTGTGGTTGACGGTGTAATTACAGGCTCATGAGGTATTATCAAAATTAAGCTTAATTTGCTATACTCCGCGAAAAGCAGGAGAATCTGTGTGGTGTAATTTATAATTTCTTCGCTCCGAAACCGGAACATCATCAGGAGATGTTGACTTAACAATTATTCATTGTAAAGTCAACATCTCCTGATGATTCATTGTAAAGTCAACATCTCCTGATGATTCATTGTAAAGTCAACATCTCCTGATGATTCATTGTAAAGTCAACATCTCCTGATGATTCATTGTAAAGTCAACATCTCCTGATGATGCTCCGGTTTCGGAGCGAAACGTGCGTAGAGGGTGTATTACCGAGGATCTGGGTGGTGTGGAGTATAAGGATTGAAGCAATTATAAATTACACCACACAGATTCTCCTGCTTTTCGCGGAGTATAGCAAATTAAGCTTGGCATCTACGGCTCAGGTTGATGGACTCAGGGTGGCAATGTGTAACAAGTGTTCTTTGCATGCCCTGTGTTGTTGCTCTGTTAGGTAATATAGGCATAGGCAATGGCTTACTACTTATTGGACAGGTGGGCCATCTGCAGTGACGTGCATAGGGTATGCACAGGTTATGCGAATGATATAAAATGAAGAAAATCTCCAGCGCGAGTTGTAAAAAACTTAAGGATAGGCATTGAAAGAGTTATTAAAAGCCTAACCTTATGTATTTATAACACGTACTGGAGTTTTTTTTCATTTCATATCATCTTCATGCCCTGTGCATACCCTCTGTGCACGCCGCTGACCATCTGCTTAGTCTGTCGAAATATCACTATAAAAATAAATAAATGTACACCGACTCGGGTGACTTAGGTATTCAATTAAATACCAATTAAATGCAATACTTAATCGCCTCCCATATATAGTAGATTTATAATCATTCTTTGGAATGTAATTGCTTTAGTACAAGCAAAGAGTTTGTTTAAGTACGCACGTTTTAAGCCTTTTTTTGGAGAGTAACTTTTATTTGTACCAAAGATTTAGATTGTTCGATATACCCTCGCCTGATTTCCACATAAGGGAAATATGTCCATCGTATAATATAGACCAAAATTAGAGGTAAAAGTGTCACAGATGTGGGCATTGGTAACTACTATATTTACACGCGATTGTACTTGACTCATGGCCTCGTAGAAATCTGCTACCGATGGATATTAAAGAAGAGGGAGAGATGATAATTTTCAGTCATATCTAACAATATAAATTTTTCCCTTGCAAAATAGCTACGTAATTTTCATGACAATGTCGCTGCATATCTTTGAAAGTGGCACATTAAAAAGTGGCCATAATGGTGCCAATTATGTAGTACACAAATCTGGAACTTTAATTTAACAATTGGCATAACTAAAAAGAGCGTATATAAAAGGATGGTACTACTTTAACCAGTTTAGTTAAGAGATTAGTGCATGTTAAAATTAAGTATTTTAAAGGCTGTGAAGTTTTTAGGTAGAAAAGACACATCTCCACTTTCTTTAGTTAATGCCAGAGAGCAGTTGGTATAATATATAAAAATTAGATAAGATTTACCTTTGCTTAAGTTTATACAATTAAAACACATTTACTGAATCTTGGTTATTTAATAATTAGGTAACAACGATACTTGGAAGCAGGTTGCTCGCTTTCATCTCTCACAAGATAAAAATGATTGTTCAAATGTAAAATTATACTTGAAAAGAGCAATTTGCTGAGTTTCTTGCGGTTTCTTGTTAGAATCTGCCTTACGAGCCGGTGGTTGTTTACTTGAAATGAATGAATTTTGATAAATGGCAAACAAATTGCATTAGATAAAGCTAGTTAGTTAGTCCACTATGAAAACTTAGCACTATTCCACTTGTGCCGCTATCAAAGCAAAGCAGCGATTCGAATTATTATGCGCGGTAATTAGATTGTTGTGTTCTTCCTAAATGTGTGCAAGTAACACCTACTATACTATAAGATAATACTTATTAAGCAGTAATCAATCTGCACCGAAAAATTATATGGTGCATATTTAGCGGAATATGATCAATTACAAAGTTTAATAAATTGCTGTGTCAGGACAACTGTACTTTATGCGTTATCTATGTTTATAATTATACCACATTATCCTCAATCAACAACAACGTATGACCGTAGTCAATTAGTTTTCCGATTTGTTTTTGTAACAAGCTGTTACGAAAATAATCTTAAATAA
This sequence comes from Pararge aegeria, assembly GCF_905163445.1. Classification (NCBI taxonomy): domain Eukaryota; kingdom Metazoa; phylum Arthropoda; class Insecta; order Lepidoptera; family Nymphalidae; genus Pararge; species Pararge aegeria. Next base: position 15,110,570 of record NC_053189.1, read on the forward strand.
ATAATTTGGCATATTTAACACGAATTATGATTTATTGATTGCGATTATGAAAAAAATGAGGTAATTGCATTACTTTATTTTATTTGCCATTTTTATCTACCCAAAGATGAACAGAAAAAAAGTGAAAATCCTTCGACCAAAAATAACTTTTTCAAAGCCTATAATTATAACATATTTTTAACCGCTTCTACAAATTGATGTCCAAAGAACCGCAATAAAGCATCATTAAAATTTAGTTTCTCTAGCTCACCGCTAGCGAAACATTTCTTAGAACCTACCCAGACATTATAACGGGTATTTGATCAATAATTGTGACGTAGTGGATTTTCATGCCAAGATATTCGTTGAACATGCCTGGACTTAAGAAATTAGCTATGTCGGAGAGCAAGTTAAAAGCTGTCGTTCTCGGAGTCAGTATCACTAACGTTATATTAATTGCTCAGACAGGGTCCAAGCAACCCTTATAAAATTCCGCCCCTTATATAAGAGTTCCCAGCTATGAGACCATAATAGGTGATGATGAAGAGATGAGTGCCCGTCTCTTCAATATTGTATTGTATTTCATGTATAATCAGATTTCTGGACAGAATGAGTGGAGTGCAGAAAGTTCATGCTAAAAGTATTGATTTTGATATTATTTACATATCAACAAGGTCACTCGTAGAATCCGCTACGACATGGTGTTTAAAGAGTTTAATGAAATAGTATCATTTTAACTTACATCAATCTAGTTACTTTATCCGCGTATTTTATTACAATACAAAGGGGGAATAAGGCATTTTCTTGGGCTTAAAATAAGGGCTTATCATAACTAGACCTGGGTATACAAGCTAAGAGCCACTTGCTTCACGCCCGAGAAATGAATTTATGCATGTAAAAACTATTATTTCACATCACAATAAGTTCCAAGAGAACACTAAAAATATAGTCTTGTAATGTACCGTGTTGATAAGGATTGGCCTACTGTAAATGTACTCTTTGATTTTGGATAAGATTAATAACTTCTCGCACAATCGGCTTTTTGTAGGCATCGATGAATAAGTGTTATTATAATTCTTAATACATATACAATTTAAGTCATATCAAATCTATTGATATAACCAAACGAGTATTTGCCGAAATACTGGATATAAAAGGTACCTATATATACTTAATAGCTCAACCGTTTAGGTTTTTATCGAGTAAAAGTACTTCCGTGGGTCGCGAGCGATCAGCTGCGATCCACAGAAGTACACATTAGCGTAAAATTTGTCCTACAATATTTAAATGTTTCAGATAATTTGATTCGAATTTGCGTGGGCCCCGGCGGTCGGCCGAGGCTCTGGGTTCGAGGAAGGAGTTTCTACGCCGCGCATACCATGCGCTCAGGCATAGTCCGCTGGCGATGCACCATGGGCGGGTGCGGATGTAAGGCCTACACGCAGAAAGGGAAGCTTCACAAGCTCATAGGAGAACACAATCACGCCGGGCGATGTGGGCGTCGAACAACCATCAAACAACCTGTGCCTCCTGCATCGTCACCGCCTACGCCCTTACTACTTCCGCGAATACCTAACCTTGACTTTGATCATTTCGACCCCAATGCGTGGATTGTTAGATACTAGAGTAAAATAGTAGAGTAATTTGTTAATGAACGTCGCCACTTACGCTCTTCGGTTAAAATTAAGTGTCGTACCGTTGTGTCTTGATGCATCACAGCCGTGTTATTCAAGTTAACAAATGTTGAAGTTATGTTAATCTGTTGAAATGGTATGGAGCTGTGAAATTATGATACTTGCTCCTCCATGTATAATTGCAGAATAACTGTACCATCTGTTTCCTTGAAAACTTTAGCTATGGGCACAAAATCCTTAACGGAGAAACACACTTTACATGAAGGCGTGCAAGCTAGACTCGTCACAATTGCTGGATGTTCACTTTTTCATGTAAAATGCATGGCTGCGATCTGTCTTATTATGCGATAAATTAAATCGTTGCATTAATTTTACCTCGCGTTTAACAGATCCTAGCCCGGGTTATATCTACATTCTAACCGTAACACAACTTTAAACATAAAATTGTTACGTGCATTTTGCTGTGTAAATTTTTTTCGTAATAAAATAAATTACGTACCTAGTTAATATTTCGATTCCGTAAAGAATCTGGGCCCTATTACGAGATGTGTTAAAATTATCAGAAAATAAAGGCTAGGGATTGATTGATTGATTTTTTACAATAAAAACTAATACATGTACTTGAAGCGTTGTCATATCTTATTAAGGTAGGAACATGTAGTAATAGATAACTAAGTTTAATGGTCTTTTGTGCTACCGACAAGATATCCAGTTGCCAATTTTTAAAGGTGCCAAAATTGAATTGAACTGGTTGCCGTAATCTAAAGAATGAAGTTATCTGCTGATAATTATATGCAAATTCCATGCTTGATGAAATATATTTACATAAAAATAGAATCTTGTTTCTAAACAGGGTCAGTTTTCAATAAGGGGATTATTTATTAAATGTGTGTGTTTGCAAAAAACTTTTGTGTCACGGTTCGGGAGCTAAAATATCATTTATTTTATGTAAGGAATCTCAAAGAATAATATATACAAATAACAAAGAGAACAAAATACTCCATAATCTCAAATTATATATCTAAATAAATTAGGTTACATAAAACGGGTTTGTATGTATTCAATAAGGGCTCGCCACATCTCCCGATCCTTTTCGATTTAGGACTTAGATCGGAAGGTGTAGTGAGAATATAACAAAACTAAATTTAAATGCCTTGTATATTGTTACTCGTTTTCAACTAGTCATTATAAGTAGGTAAGTGTTTTGTATTTTGATTATTGAAGTAGGTAGATATTCGTTATTTTCGTTTTTTAGTAAATAAATAAACGATCTCAGATTAGTAAGATCTTTAGCTGTATTGATGCCAAATTTTAAACTTTATAATGTGTGAGAAGATTTTAGAAATTTAGGGAACTTTCCCTGTAAGGTTTTGATGCTCATGTACTCGTAAATTAGAAAATATTTGAATTTACTTAGTTATATTTTTTTTCTACGTGCTTCCCCTATACTTTGTTGAATTCTTTTTAAGTAAATGTACAAGTATCAATGTGCCATGCTTTGATGAAACTGGTTCTAAGCGTGATTATGTTAAATTCCTTATTGTATTGTGCCAAACAAATTTTGCTCATCAAATTTTTTCTCATAGAGAATACTATATTGTATATCAGTGATGTTGTATAAACTTTACTTAGTAGGCATTCTAATCATTGTAACAACTACTAATAAAATATGGTACTCAAAGTGTTACGTTATTTGACCCTTCTTATATTTTCATACTATATACATGTCTAATTATTATATTCGTTTTTAATTAGTATAATAAGATGCTTGGTTTTTATCTCTAGTAGGTAGTTTTTTTTTTTATCTTTGAATAAAACTGATCTTAACTACTAGGTTATATAATCAACAAAGGTCAGTTTTGTTCATTGTATTTTAAACTATATTTCCGGGATATGTATTAACGTATTTGGTTTTTTTCAGCACGTTTTATAAGGGCGGGCAAAGGTAGATTGCTACTTCACCGAGGCTATACTTTCCGTTTGAAAAACAATCTGGCACACGGACGCAAACAATGGTATTGTTCGTCCAGGCTGACGTCTCGATGCCTCGCCGATGTCAATACTGAGGGTCCAGAAGGCTACGAGCGCATTGTCCGCTCCCGTTTTGCACACAACCACGCTCCACCAAACGTCCGCCGTTTCGCTGATGGACGCTACGTCGTACGCACTCCGCATCAGAGCGGGCATCGCGCCCCAGCTCCGTTGGATCCTCATCATCAGCTGCTCCAATTACAGCACGCTCTGGCTCTTTATGCCGCAACAGCTCACGCTAACGCTACGGCCAACGCCACCGCAGCAGTATCTGCGTCCACCGGCACTGGCTCTCAGCAGTCGCCTAACGCGCTCCCTCCAGCAGCTCAGCATAACTCCACCGCAAAACCACTGCTGGTCGATACACCCTGTAACGAGGAGGACTAAACTTAAACTTGCTAATAAAAACGACTTTGGCTCTCTTCTTAGATTTGAGCGCACTAGATAGTATGATTCACGAAAGTAAAACGACGATAAAATATCGACCAATCGATATTTTCGGAGCCTTTTGCACACGTATGTTAGAGTAATTTATGTTTTAGAATAGTTATTATATTATGACGTAGGATATATGGGGATAGGATGGCGTATACTATAAAGCGATGGCATTGTTGGATTATCGAACGGTTATGTGTATGTAAAACCTCAGGATTAGATGTGGTGTTTCGTGTGTGAAGACTACCAGTGAAATACAGCCCGTCAACGAATAAATACATCGTGAATCGTGACGTTTTAGATTAGGCAGTCTTTGCGGAGTCTATAATGTTATTCGTATAGGTGTGGGTTATTTATGTAAAAGAATAGGAAGTTAAAGATGTTTATTATGTATGTAAGATCTTTCTGAATGTATTAAGAAGACCCCTTGAACACACGATCAGGCGCGCATGTCGGTAACATCACAGTGCGGAATACGTAGCGCGAAATGCCTTTTCAGTGTGAAGGGTGCATAGGATGTCAGCATGTATTGATGTGAAGTTTTAGCTAGATGGTTATTATCCGGAACTAGGCCCATTTTAACGTTTGATTTTCAAATTCGGCTCGATCCATCCGGGCAGCACCATCGAGACGGGTACTTGTAGCCCTGTAACGGCACTAAGCAAGTTGGCTAGCACATTGGGTAGGTTAGAGCCAGAATTCGAGAAGGACCGTGGTGAAGTTGCGATCGAAACGGGTGCGTTGGTAAGGTCGGGCGGCAGAGCGCCGCCGACGATGCGTTGGCGACTGAAACGCGAACTCGGTTCGGAATAATGCAATAAGGATCCCTCGACTGTACTTAGAAATATTAATTTTATTTTGAGAAATTTAACTTTTACAAGTTTCAATTTTGCTACTTAGACAATTAGATGTCCGCCTCTTTATCTATAAGGATTCGCAGAAACGATTGTACTATCAAAGATGTTCCTCTTGTCGGTACCTACCTGCGGGTGTAACGCTTGCTCTTGCACGGCACTCGCCGAGGCGCGCAGACTGCAGTCGATGTTGCTCTGCTCCTTAGGATTGATTTAAGTACTTAAGCTCAATCAACTACCTCTTCACTTTTTATACGGGTTTTACAGATTAGTTTAATTATACAATTTTATATACACGAATAAATACTCAAAAGCTTTACTCGAGTAAGGTGTTGTAGGCTAAGCTAGGTTACGTTAGGCTAGAACGCGCCGGGGCGGTACTCCGCGCAGGGTCCGGCGCGACTTCTACTACCTCTTTATGGATAAAACTCATCTACCTCTTTGCATAGTTTTACTTACTCGGAGCGATTGATGTTGACTGTAATATAAATAGGCACTTTGAGACTGTTGTCTAAATATATTTTATTGATTGTTTTTAATTGATTTGTTGCTTGTCGAATTAATTTTTTGCAACGAGTACCTATTTAGATCCACTTAACTCTTAAGATTCTGAAATAAGTACAAATTTTGACTAATTTTAATTGTTATTTAGATGATAACTTAGTAACTACGGGGTCTAATGTATGCGTGAACTATAAGTTGAATAAACTTTTAAACTAGGTTTAGTTATAGATCATGTCAAATGGTGTGACATATTTCTGTCATAATGAAATATAAAATAACATTTAGCGAAGCGATGTTTCCCGATAGGAAGTCAAAAGAAATTAGAAACTCGGGAACACCTAATCTTAAAGCTATATTCTGTTAAAATTTGATAAATACGGGGTTTAATGAAACTTTTGACATGTTCTATTGTACCTGAAATGCATCATACGCCAAATAACGTAGAAAATACGTGAAACCGTGGCGACAATCGGACTTGTAGTGTTAGTGACGTATTTATATAGATTGGTTTTAGTAATAAAGTCTAGGTCAACGACAATATTCGTCAATTAATCAATCACAATTTAATCACAAATCAGGCCATACAAGTATATCTTGTTATATAAATTATTTAAAGGATCGCAGATAGTTCATTCCAGTTCCCACACGGGTAGACCAAAATAATGTAGTTGAAGAAGCATTTTCTTATGTTTATTAAGTTTTCATCCTCCATCTTCCTACAGCTTCATCAGATCCTCAACAAAACATGGGACCAACCTGACGGTACACCCGATGGGATCAGATTTGATGGAGATGGGAGGCTATCATAAATATATAAAAACTAATTGAGCATGATTTTTTGGAGTCTGATAATAAATCGTAATTATTTTTTATTGGTGGAATTTATGACACTTAGAGGTTGCATAATGTTTGATATAGTGTCATGAAACTCGTCAGCCAATCCGAAAGCACTGCATTGTTGTCATTGTACGATGCTCGATTTGGATGTTAACACCGACACAACCAATCGCTTGTGCACATACATTTCTAACAACACTGTAACGAGAAATAATATATAATTATGCCAACATATTTGTTTGCGCTGGTTTGAATGTTTAACCCGTGTGTGGATTATAGATCTACCCCCGAATACTGAAAAGCGTTTATCTATTAACCTTAAATTTTTATTGACTTTTTTATTGCATTTAACAAATGTCGAAAATCCTTCTCTTATTAATATTTAAGTTGCCCGTAATGTTTGCGCCATTTCGCAAGTGGCGTGCAATCCATGCAGCAAAAACTGCGTTCTCTTATATCTTTTATAACTTAGATATTTTAAAAGTTTTTTTTTTTTTTTAATTTGGTTTTCGAATTTTTATCTATCTGCTTGGCTAGGGCATAAATCCTGCAGTATTCGACTAAAACAGTTACACTTTAAATATTATGAAACAACTAATTATATTGTATATATAAAGTCATAAAATAGCAAATATATCAAAATAGGGCAAATGTGTGTTGCGTATAAATAACGTAAACTATGTCGTTCATAATGTCGTGATGTCACAACGTCAACATCAACATCAAAATGGACGCCACTAACGTATTACATTTATAATTTATTTATCTTGATTTCCCCATGTAGCGTAACTAATGATTTTAAACTTAAATTTTTGTGGTTTAATGACGTAAGTTATTATAAATTAACCTAAGGGTACATATTCATTGTACTAAGATATTTGAGCTTTTCGATATTTCGTGTAACACCTATAGGCGATTAATAATAATAATTCATCAAATCTAAAATCGACAGATTTAAGATCGGAAATTTTAGCCAAATTTGTAGAGAGTGTTGAAAATCGATCCAAATAATGCATAGGAGATCGAACTGTTGGTATATATAAAACTAAGATTGATTTAAAACTTACTTACGAACACGTTATTAAGTTTTGGTGTTACACGAATCGCAGTCACGATAGGAATGCGGCGGATTGCAATGGCATGTTTTGGGCAGACACTAACTACCCTCATTCTGATTATTCTGGAACAAGTCTGTCTTTAATGTGTGTACCTATAGCTTAATTTCTGTCTATGTAGAATAATCAATTATGTATTAATTGTATCGTAAGTATTTTTAAATAATAATTGTTGTTGATTGTGAATCTCAAATGTAGTTCATAATAATGTTGGAATTGAAGAATGTCTGTCGCCTCGGTTTATGTCTCATTTTCATGGAGAGAGCTTTTTGACCGTCTTATTTATCGTAGGCGATGTTTTATAAACGATTTTTATTTTGACAGAAATCAAAAACTCGCCTACGATTCATTATTTAAAAGCTGGGAAGTTTTTGTGCTTTCGTCTGCATAAAGTTTGACTAACGTTTGACTTTTTGATAGTATATACTACGACTATGTCATTTACATTACGTATCCCTAAAACTTTCTTCATATTGATGAGGCATTATTCTTAAGGGCCCGGTTGATCTAACTTATCAACACTAACTATATCTATCTATCTACCTCATTTACTGTTACTATTGTATACCTTTAAATCTTATAGTGTAATTTTGTATTTACCAATATATTTAATAAGATTTTTTGGGTTCTTGTATGGGGTATGTTTTGTGAAACATTAAATTGTACTTATAAATAACCGATAGTTTTATTTTAATAGTGTATTTAAATAAAATTTTCCTTTTATATTACACTTCGCTCGATAGTGTCAATAGCTACTTATTTAGGAAACTTAGGATCATATCGCAGGACAAGGATATACGTAAGTACGGATGTATAAGGGTAGATTTCTTCAGCTCACTTCTCTCATGAGAAACAAAGTATACTTCTCGTCTATTTACATGTATCGTCAAATAAAATTTTATTTAGTATCCAAATCAGAATTTATTTTGCAGAAAGAGGTTTACAATAATTATTTTAGGTAACAGCGCAGGTTGTATTTTATTGTATAAAGATGATACTTAATTATCAAACTTTATTTGATTTCAATTAATCGCCTGGTCCATATAGTTGGAATCTGATTACGATCTGATCCTCACTTGCAGTCGAATCTTAATTGCTCACAATATCTCTTCATACTGGAGTCTTTTACGTTACAAATATTTATTTGGTCTGTGACGATTAAAATGTAACATTTTTAATCTTGGGACCTGGAAATCAGGACCCAAGATTAAAAATATTACATTTAAAAATCTTAAATAAATTATTAAATCAATGATTGGAGTTTTATTTCCCCGGTTCACTGGAGATGGAGATTTCATAAAACTTGTAAAGCAGTCGGGAAATCATTTTCAGAGATTCTTAGCAAACACACAATACAAATAATAACAAGAAATATCGACTGATGAATTAAATTTATCCAGCTACTGTGTATGGACTGGATTATTTTTTAGGAATTCATGGTATGCTGTATATCGACCGGCTAAAACGTTTAATTTTATTGAGGTGGCGGGAAAAACTGGCTTACTAAAATAATCTGTCGTTTCTGACAATTTAATTTGTCGCAGGCATCAAGTATTTGAAATCGCGGCGCGGCAAAGTTATTATGATGGTGAACACGTTTCCATTCTGCGAAGAGTCAAAGTTGAGGGACAAAGTGATCTGGCGCTGCACATCGAAGAAGACTAACTGCAAAGCAAGGATACACATGCTTGGGGCTAATGTTGTGGCCGTTAAAGGTATGCATAACCACCCTCCGAGAGCTCCATCGTCTTGATATTATATAGATATTGCTATACAAATGAGAACGCATTGTATTAATGCTTTTCTCGTCGCAAAATTTGAAGCGGCCATTGACAGCTGTGCCTCATCGGTCACTTCAATTTGTGATGCCAACTTTGGCTGTTTAACATGTGTAAAATCTGACAAAAAAAAATTTGTTTCGCGTGTTTTGACGTTTCTGAAACGTCTTCAAGCGATAAACTGTTATGATCAAAAAAGACTGCCCAGTTTTTAAACTTTCTTGATTCGTTATGTTTTCTGCTTTCTCGTATCATAATATATTTAATTTGACACATTTGTAAATTTTCCATTCAAAACGATGCATTATTTTTCTTAGTTAGATAGGATCTTATGTAGTTAATATGAATGCTTCATTGATTTATGAGTTTGTTTGGGATAAATGTTCCATGTTTAATATATATTCCGACATATCGGGGTCAACACCGTCAGAACTGTGTCAGGGACTAAAAAAAATTGCTTGTCTGTATAAGGGCCATCAGAGTCTTGCAGCCATATCTGCAAAGTGTCAGTGATATCTGCTTTTAAGTGAGTGAGGCTTCTCAAACCACGATAAACTCTTTCAATAAAACTAATGTAAATGAACTGAGGGAGGGTTTTCGATTCTAGTGGAAAGTGGCAGTCTGAAAAGACGCTAGACACCGTTAATACTTAACTAATAAAATCTGAAAATCGCTACCCTAACATAAAAATTGATTTGAAGCTTTTGACTCTTATAGTTTTGTACTGGCACTATTAGACGATATTTATTATTTGAAGTAAAAGCCTTAATAGCGCACTTATTATAGGAAGGCATTTAAATCATAGGTTTTATTATGTTACTATCGTAAGCATACTGTGTCAATCATAACATTTACAACTAATCATCATGATGTGAAATTTGCAGTCCTTGTATGAATAGATGTCAAATTGGACATCCAGGCATATGAATGGAAAATTATTGATCAAATAACTAAATCGGCCTATCATTAAATAAATGATGATCGTTCCATAATTGGTTTACCGAATTGGAGACACGTAAACAACATACCAGTACCCAGTGGATTAAACTAATAAAGACGTGATCTTTTGGGTTTGTGAAAAACGCCAAACTAAGCTATACGATAAGTAGTGTGATAGCCTATTTGCAAAAAAATCAAAATTGATCGCTTGTTTACAGAACAATGTTGAATGACTATTGATTTGACCACTTAATTAACACAGTTATGAATAATAATTATTACAAAATAACAGATAATTAAAAAAAAAAGCCCAGACGTATAAGTACATTCCAGTAGTACTTAATTATCATATATTAATTCCTACAGTTCATTTGATACGTTCCAAGTAAATATACAAGTTGTTAGTATTGTTAAATATATTGTCAATATTTTGACTTTATTTATCAGTAATTAGAGCATTTATTGCGGCTGCTTGATATATTTTTAAAACATTTTATATTCTAGGTAGGGTTATAATGGTTTGCACAAATAAAATATACCATGATATCTATGAGAATATAAACTTAAATTAGATTTTTAAAACAATCAGGGTTCTCTGTGTTCGCTCAAAAATTACAAGAAACCAAGGAAGTGCGTATATATATATATATATATAAATCGTTGAAGTAATATGTAATCCTAGAAGTTATTACTATAGTATATATAAATAGCTCTATATATATATATATATAGAGCAAGTGATGTTTAAATAGATTTTGTATAATTAAAATGTATAATGCAATAATTGAATGTGTTACTAATGATGCGTAAGTCTTATTTGCCTCGTGACTGTTATATTTTTAAAAAACATTTAAAAAAGCATACATGATTTTTAAATTATATTAATAGATTTTAAACAAATTTTATTACGTCTTTAGTATTGGAGTGGTTATGTTATAATTATACACAATAAAAATAAACTTAGTACCTAGTAACAGTTTTTCGGTCTTTTAAGTGACAGTGTTTTTATGCTATATGTCTAAAAGATAATATGCTCTTTAGGTTCAGTTTTTCGGTCTTTTAAGTGACAGTGTTTTTATGCTATATGTCTAAAAGATAATATGCTCTTTAGGTGATCTTTATGCGATACAACATAATATTGATTCTTTTGAAATAATTATATACTGTTTTAAGTATGCATACAAGGTGCTTTGGAAAAGGATACCACAAACATAGAGAATTGATTATTGTATATTGATTGCAATAGTAAGTTATATTGAAGTTTTCATATGTTTTCAGCCCTTTAATGATTTGACATAATGTTTAAACGCGTATGTTGATGCGTGTAAACGTCGAGTCAAAAATTGCACAGACCTTTATCTTTTGTCTTTTAACATTGCAATCCGTGACTCCATTGACCTTAAATGAAAGCACAGCTGAAGCCTCGGTTGCCACCGTATACTTTTCTATTAATGCGTTGTATCTTTAGTTATTTCTCTATCAGTAACCTTTTCCAAATACCCTTTTACCATCTGACGGTTTTTTTATCAGCCTAGTTGAGTAAAAAATATCACCTAGTTATTTTAATAAATAAACATGACCAATCCCTTTCGGATTAACTTTCTGGTGCTTGTATTAATCATATAAAACAATTCGTTTGTATTAAACATGTAGTTTTGAAATAATATCGATTCCGTTGTTTTATATGGGGTTGATACAGAAGTTTTATGAAAAGCGTAAACGTTGTTAAATGAGTACACCCGTGAGACTTGATCTAGAAATATTTATGTGCGTTTTGTAGACTATTATTTAGTAATGTTTTATTTTCTTAAATAATTAATTTTAAATAAATATCGATTTAAAAGTCCTGTGACAAATAAGCTAATTACTACACTTTTTATTAAAGTAAGCATAGAACGTTAGTGTCAAATTTATGTAAAATTAATAATCTGGAATTTTGCATTACAGTTGAAATATATACGTTAACAATAATATATATGATACAATGATAATTCCTTTACAATATATAAATATATATATAATATATATCAATAATCCTTGGAATCATCCTTGAATTATACATATTGTCGGTAAACCATATAAACAGTATTCGTCACGTTGCATATATTGTGTAATATGTAATATTATTATTATATTTAGTTATGGAAGCTTTTTCTAATTAATAAAGTAGGTACTTATTATTATTAGTAATAACATGTCAATATATTTATATGGCGTTAACTATATTTATCGATCATTAAATTTAAGTGAAAAAAAAGTGCCTTACCTTCGGGACCACTATCAATTTATTATTAACTATTAATAGTTGTAATAATTTCGTACTGAACATTCCTTATTAAATTATACAATCGGCTTTACAATATTACTATAGATACTTCTGTAATTTTGATATTTTGATAACTATAATATTGAGACTTCGTTGATTTTATTAAGAGTATTACTCATTAAGGTTTATATTATTAAATATGTTTATATTATCTGTGTTTTTATTTTATCTCTTCTGTATGTTTTTATAAATTTACGATATTTATTTTTTATATTTAAATCTGTTAAATAAGGTTTCGTTCGGGAAAATTGATTTTGAAACATTTTATCTACATTTCTTGCTATGCAGATACTTTGAAAGCCGGCTTTAGTTTAATTCTTTACTACTGTACTACTTTCTATAGTCATTAGGTTGCCTTCTAAAAATGTAAGGTTTCTTTTAGAAATAGAAAGTTTTGTAAATTTAATTGAACCTGTTTTTATTTTTCTATAATGATTGCACATGACAATTCCAGAAATAAAATCAACCATAGCTAAAGACACCTGAAATATTTTGAAAGGTGTTGCCATGTGTGATCAGCTAAAAATCAATCTTATTTTGTTTGTTAGCATTCGCTGATATCGGTGAGTTCCGATTTAATAGTAGCAGCAAGGACCCGAAAGAGAAAATTATTGCCGGAGGGTTCACGTACCTGAAAGATATGGAGTTCCCGAACGGAAGGACGCGCTGGCGCTGCGGTCATACAACGGGTACATGTCGATCCCACATTTATACTATTGACTCTGACGTTGTACTGTTTAATGAGAGACATAACCATTCCTAAGTGTCTTCGTTACAGTTGAACAGGACTTCGTTACAGGACTTGAAATCGGTTTAGTCATTAAGATTTCACTCGAGAAAATTGAATTGGAAACATTATTTCAAACTGCTCCATTTGCAAGACGACAAGTAAGGTTATGAATGGGTGAAAGCAATTAAAATAAAATTAGAAAAACACAAGACCTTGCGGACAGCCCGTTTTCGACCTTGCTGTAAGCGCGAGATCGAACACGAGCAGTCAATCAACCCAGTTTAGCGCTTAAACAAGGTAACCTTACTAACCGTTCCAAAATATTAACCGGTTATAGACATTACAAAGAACGAAACCGTTATTCTTAATGTTATTCCCAAAATTTATCCGAACCAGTGAGCAAAAAACAACTTAACAACTCTTGTCAAGTGTTTGGCGATACAATCTATTATTTTCTGTTCGTGCATGCAGGCATTTTTGGTAGCAATGGTATCCGAAGATTGCAATGTCTCTTCCATGTCTCACCACATGGTCTAAACACCGGCGTGCACAGGGTTTTCACCAGGGTATGCAATATTATATTTGAACGGATAAATTTATACAGAAACACTGTAACGGTAGAGTGAATTGGACCTAATCTGTTTCTGGTGCTTAAGCTCACTCTTACTAAATTAAAATAGACGAAAAGACGAATAGCATTAGGTAAATTTTGACGATGATTTCATAGATACATTTCGAGTGTAACTCGAAAAAAAAAGACTGGGAGTGTGCGAGTCTGATACTAAGGGTCGAGTTAATAACTTAGTGTAAATAGAACCTATTAAGTAGTTGCCACAATTTTTTTACTACATAAGTATGTAGTTACTTATTCCATATAAATTCTTATAGTAATAAGCAGGTACAGCAGTTTATAATTTACGATAATCATCAATAATACAGTGCCATAATAATAATAATTAAAAAAAAAATATGATAAATGTGATGTAAAAGATACGCGCCATCGGAAATGAAATGAATCTAATTTCATTCTATTTTTATATTATTAAATTTTCTATAAATAGGTAAGACTGTTTAGTGAGTAATAAATTATTCAACTAACGTATACGTAAACAATGTTTATAATGATTACTCTCTTAAGGTAGAATAGTCGACCTTATATGAGTATATTTATTTATTTATTCATAAGACACACCAGCAATTAATTGTAACTACGCTCATAAAAAAAAATATGTGTTAGAATTACAAATTCTGTCTAGTGCCATAACAATAATCAATATTAGGTGTATACAGCATTATCGTTGTCTCCGGTTACAATTTAAAAACTTAAATAAGTATTTAACTAAAGATTATTAAAAATAATAATATAAATATGAATTAAGCTATTATAATAGATTGATTAGTAGTATTAAATTAAAATTAAACTTTATAAGTAAGATTATTGATTTGGTGGATTTAAATAATAAATAACTAGCTTAAGGTTTTTTACTGCTTATTTTCGAGTGTACGTGTCAGTATCTACTTTACAATAAACTACTTCAAGAATAATTCACCTTTTTTATGCGACAATTATATGCCCACCAGAAATCTAATCTATGATTACATTGCACTAACCGTACTAAGCTAAGCTGCTAGCTAGCTGGCTTTTTTTATTTATAAATATGAGTTGTCTGCTGACTACATCAGATTTAATATGAGAAAACGAAAACAAAAACTAAAAAGTAGGTGACAAACACAACATAGGCAAAGATAAATTGGTAAATATAACCAGCAAGTTGATGTTAAAATACTTGGCAATTCAAGACGACGTAAGATGGGAAGAAAACTAGTACATGAAGTAAAATATAATTTAATCGTGAATAGAAAAACAAAGAGAAAAATATTATAGAAAATATACGGATCGAAACGGTAAAAAACAATGTTTTACACGTTTAAGTAAAAATAATTCATTTTATCTACTATTTAAAAATAATTGTATTTAGATTAAAGTATGTCCCTTGTTTAAGAGTTTAATATTACTATTGTTGATGCTCACATATACCATTAATAAAACACTCAGGATTCTAAGTTGCAATTATTTGACGACTTACAGAATTGAAAGCGGCCTATGTACCTACGGGGAGAGGTAAAAAGAATTTGATTCTTAACGGGTTTTCCTTTAACGAATCTCCGCCGACTTACTGGATATGTTCAAGGCGGAAAAATATAGGATGTCGGGCCAGAGCGAGGACAAACAAGAAAGGAGAAGTTGTGTCCTGTCAAAATGTACATAATCACGAGAAACCCCAATTTTATGATAAATCCAAAAAGAAAAAAATAACTTTGTAAAGTTTATTTCTTATTTTAAATAAGTTCCATGTCGCTTTGGAGCAGGATGCTGCAGGTAATCTATATATCTCATTCTCTCTTGGAGCTTCTCTCTTTAAAGAGAAAAGGGATTTAGGGCCTAAATTAAGACTGTCCCCTGCTGTGGGATATTATTTGGATGACGATGATGATTTAGTCTGTAATAGTAAATTGATTATGATTATAAAATGTTCTTAAAGTTTTGTGTTTCTATAATAATTTTGTACCGGCGACATTTCTACATTTCATTTTGACTATCTAGTTAATTTTGATGTAAAATCTATGTATCAAACAACCTACATAATATGTATGAAGTGGGACTTTATTTGGTAAACCTTTGAAATCATTACTGCAGTGCTTTACGTACATTTGACTCAAGATCATCAAAAAATTTAATTTTCGTCGTCATATTTTACACGAAGGGCCTGTTTTACCAACTTTTTAGTCGGATAGCTTATTCACAAATTCTGTCTTGACATCAAGTAAGATACTGACGAAAACGATTAACCTCTCCGACACTTGTCAGAAAGAGGTGAAACAGGCCCTAAGGCTATATATTCCATCACTACGTGGCCTACCTGAAGTTGGCCCTGTAACTGACAATATGACTTCTTAAACAAAGATCGGGTGCACTGTTGTTCCAATTTAGATCTAAAAACATATGTATTTTTGCGATAATCGTACACTAATTATTGTTGTTTAAGTCTTGAATACTGAATCTATTATTAAATACAACATAAACTTCTTTCAGAAGCATTCTTCCTTCCCTCGAGAGCGGGAAAGTCAGTGTTAATATTCCAATCAAACAAATTTTGGGTTAATAACCAATACCGGGAGAAACTGAACTGGGCTTGCCGCGACAAGGACACCAAGGGCTGTCTTTGCAGAGTTCAGACAACACTGGAAGGCCGTTTTATACGCGTCAAAGGTGGCCATAACCACAAGCCGAACTTCACGCCGTTCAACTTTGATGCACCTACGCCTGACAAACCAGTCAACGATTGGAATGCCTCTGTCAAAAGTACCTAGAGTAAGAAATCGGATAAGTGACTTTAGTGTAAGTCTTCAAGTTATCAAATATTCAATTGGCACCAAAGTGTAACCAAATTGATTGATTCGACATTCCATTTGAAATTGATTTAGATTGAATCCAATCAAAAAGACAATTTTTAGCTAATTCCAATGGACTACGATACGCGTCCACGGTGGCGTACGGCTGACCAATCTCAAGTCGCGTCTGTTTGACTAAGAGTGATGTGATTGGTCCTATGTAGAAAGACTGCGCGCTATCGCGACACCGATTGGACGCCCTAGTTAGGCTTTCGCTTTACTTTTACGCCTATGTGAAGTTCGTTAACTTAAAGATTTACAATTAGAGCCCAGACAGTCTGGGCAAGGTGGTTTTTCAGAATGCGAAATTTATTTATTAAAATTGAGAATTATGTACATACTCTCTGTAATCGTAATTGTTGTGACGCGATGGTGATTATTCTATTTGTAATCTAACAGAAATTGGATTTTATGTACGGCCTGTACATTAACCGCTACGGCAATTCAAATCGTTTCCACGTGGGTGGAAAATAGAGCGATCTCTTATTGCCAAACTTTGACGGAATTTATGCTAAACCCAAATATCTGTAAGACTGTGTAAGCGATTGCTTAGTTGCAAAATAGTAATCTATGTACCGCCAAAATACCGTTCTATGGTTGGATCAATGACCATTGGTCATTATTACCACTGGTTGTCCACATACAAATGCCAGCTAAAATTTTGTCCCCATTGCGAGCACCACAGTGTTTAGTCATTCATATTTTAGGTCTTTGAACACTCGTATTACTGTTTCACAACTGAAAGCGCCAAAATGGCGTAAATCTATTGAAGCCAAAAAACAAAGTGACAGCAGCCTGCCCACTGATAATAATAAATGTCAATGGGTCGGATTACTTTTCTTAATACAAAATAGTCGCAGAAAGATCGGTTCCTACGTGGTTACGTTTTGAATGTCATAGCGGGTTCAGTGTAAACGAGTGGCATCAGTGGCTGTGATGGGAACATGACAGGTAAACAGTTCTCAGATCTTGGATAGAAGCAGGCGCTTCTTTGCCATGATGTGCCCACTAAGCTTAATTTTCTATGACCAGCAAGCACGGTCCAAATCTGCATACTTATAGAATATTTTGTTAAATTCGGTTCCGTATTTTTTAGAGTTCCGTTCCATTTTCCAAAAGGTAAAACGGGACCATATCACTAAGGGTCCGCTATCCGTCCGTCTGTCTGTCTGTCTGTCAGTCTGTCAGTCTGTCTCCAAGATGTATAAACCGTGATAGTTACACAGTTGAAATTTTCACAGATGATGTACTTCTGTTGCAGCTATAACAAAAAAATACTAAAATACGGACGGGACATGTTTTTTTGCCGTTTTTATAGATATTGGTACGGAACTCTTCGTGTGCGAGTCCGACTCATAATTGGCCGGTTTCTATATCTAGAAAGCTGCCGGTGCCAATTATTATCACTTACTTGTGGTAATCGTCGTCAAAGTCCACCGACCCGCATTGGGGCAGCGTGCTGGGTCTTTTAAACCGTCGCTCCGGTGAGGGAAGAGGCCTATGCCAAGCTGTGGGACAGTAATAGGCTGCGGATGATAAATTGACAGACCAAGCAGATGGCCCACCTTAAACAGAGCAACACTTCGCAAGGTACGAGTATGTACAGAGCATGCCCCATAAAGTGCCGGAGTCAACGAACGTACCGTTCTTGCAGATTATAGATAATTAAGATGGTTTATTAAGAATTTGAACTATCATAGAGTATGTAGACTAAAATTATTTTAAGGATCATTTTCATAATTAGCCATTTTTTTTTGTGGCAGTAGATTTTTCATTTTAAAAATTATTTATTTTCTTCCTTCCAACTATTTATTATGTTTTATTTAAGTTACTCAATCAATTGACCACATTGTGGTGTTAGGATAGTTGATAAATTTTTCAACGTTGAAATCACGATATTTTTAAGATACGATTTATAATAATATGTGCAATGTCATCGTAGTTCAAGTCGCGATCAAGTTTGAATTTACAGCCACTTGCACCACTTGCAGTGATATTTTCAAGCCACTCGAGCAATCGATCAGAGTAATTTATACTTATAAACAAACGACTATCAGCGATTACTGTAAAAAGTGTACTTTATTGGTATGACCACTACTTTCGGTTTAAATTGAAATCACGCATTCCTTTAATTGTTAGTGTCTCTTAATTAAGGTTTTCAGCTTCTGTATGTTTCCGATTATATGTGTTTTAGATGTATGGGCATAACAGTAGTGAAAGTATCTCTTAGTTTATGGAAAATATTATATCATTCAATGAAAGAATCCAATCTAAAATGTAATAATTAAATACTCGTCTCATCTAAGTCATTTCAGATGTTATGTGAAAAAAGAGTTTCGAACATTATACAGTCACTGTTACTTTAATCATCGTACATTTTGAAGCAACTCGAGCAGGCAATCTATCTGATAAGACAAATAATTCTCATCTTGTGTTTTCACCATTGATTGAAAAGTAGAGTTACCCTAATCAGTAAATTATTCTTTCTTCTATCTAAAGATTATCCATACAAACAAACTACTACTATATAAATTTTTTTATAACTTCTCTTATTATGCAAATAAACTTTTTTATTACAATTAAGTGTGCGCCATGTTAAACATACACAGGTACATGCATCATACATGCACATTCGGCCTTTCCCTCTTTCAGTGGGACTCAGTTCTTTCCCGGGCACGCAACTCTATCTTTCCGGATATATATGCGTTTTTGTTTTAAGCAATTAAAATATCACTTGGTTTGACGGTGAAGGAGTACATCGTGAGGAAACCTGCATGCCTGAGAGGTCTCTATAACGTTATCGAAGGTAGTGAAGTCTACCAATCCGAACTTGAAACTGAGAGGGAGACCTGTGCCCTGTAGTGTAGGGCCGGTAATGGGCTGATAATATTGATCATGAAATCTCGTTAAAGGTGTTTCGTCAAATAATTTATTCATTCCACATTGATCTCAATTTTTTTTTGTGTACTAAGAATTTAAAAGGTTTAAATTACTGTGTGTTTTAACTAGGGATACCACTAGTTACTTGCCTTATAGTTAAAATATAAAAACCAAATATTATGTAAAGTACGTATTATATAACTAAGAATCTCTATGCTGAAGCATTCGTTAGGTGATAAGATAATAAATGTTAGTTATATCTCAAGATCTTACTAGTAATGGTAAAAATATCGCATGCATATTTCGTATTGACAAACGTTTTGATTTAGTGTATAGGTAACTTTTTCTTTGATTATTTTTTCGCTCTGAATTACGGGGGTCTGGGTTTTACTTTTGGGTCAAACATCGGTAGCAACAACGCGTATGTTCTATTGTACGTGTGATTATTAATAATATCATTGAAGCATCTAATACGTATTGAAGCAGTCTCTCTTCTGAAATTGTTTTACCAGCTATTTCTTGCTCATAATCTTTAAAATAGGAATAGTAATAATGTAATAACCATTATGTCAGTTTGTAAACAAAAAAAGTCCGAAGTAAACGTGAAGTTAATGTAAAATAATCTATATTCAAGAAGACAGAGACAAAAGGGACTTCAACTTGAAAGTCGCCAAAGGTCAGGTATATTTGTAAAAAGTGAACATTTGAATTCAATTAGCTGGCCCTTAAGAAATTCTGAATATAATATTAATTATACTAGATGCAAAGATATGAATTGTGTACTGTATCTGGTTCAATTTTATAAGTGGGCGAGCTTTTAAGCTGATTGTAAAATATTTCTTGTTAAAAATCTATAATTATGTTGAAATTAAAACAATATGTGCGCATGTTACATGACGATATGTACCTATACAAATCACTTTCAGGAATAGATGTAAGTATACATATACCTAATCATTTTTGGAAAATTCAGATTAAAACATTTCTCGCGGCTCCACTTGACTATCAGTTGGTAAATTCATAAAAAATCGAACACTGAGTTCATTAAGAGCCTGCATATATTTTGTATTATCAAAATAAAAGTATTTTTACAAATATGGTTTTATTTGATGCGATTTTTTTTGTCGAACTGTTATATCAAATACATGTTTGATGTGTAACAATATTTCAGCTTTGTGCCCAGTTGGCCCAAACAATAAACTCGAATAAAATGGAAGAACATTTCAGGAAGTTAGAAATTTACGATCAATAAATATTCTTTTGATTTGGCAATGGCAGATGGAAATTTGTACGCCACCGCGGAATTGGGCTGAACGCGCTGGTATGGCCTTGACTTCGCTATTGTGGACGCGGATTGGATGCTTCGGATTGCCCTTAGCTTTACAGACAAACCTACTTTTCATCTCTGCAAAGTACTTCCGTTAAATACCAACACGTGGCAACACAGGAATCGTAACAGTTGACTTCGATCTGGTAAATGACGATGCAGAACAAGACAAAGGCGCTTTCTGGGGTATTGTAGTTAATTAAACTACTATCTGTAATGAGCTTTTTTACGTAGGTACCTTCCTGAAACCTGAAATATCTAATCTCAACGATTAGCTTTGTCAGGAGGGTTGTCACTAGCGAAAGTCGAAGTCTCTTAAGGCTTATCGCGTTAATTATTAGCTTGCGAACTCTCATTTAGCATAGAAAAATTAAAAACAGAACTATGAAATGTATAAATAGTTTATAATTCATCACTTAGGTAAGTGCCTGCCTCATAACCGTTAGCGTGCAATCGTTCACAACCGTGAACTTACTCTTAAAATAGTTTCATTGTGGAAAAGGATAGTGCTATTTTTAGACTTGTGAATTTATTTTCGTGGAGGAGATTTGTGTACGACTGAATTGGCACCAACGGCTTTAGATAACATGTTTTATTATTAAATTATACAAAGTGTAATAGCATTTTATGTGATTAGACACGAGAATTCGCAGACTAATGAAATTAAGGAGAAATAGCATTGATTACCATCGCTAGTGAGTCGGTATTATGTGTTCTCATTACAGTTCATTGGGGTCAATCCCGGTTTGGCAACCCAATTCTGGTTATCGCTGGCAACAGGTTCCGCCGGTGTGGTCAGATCATCTGCGGCCGGGGAACTTGGAGGTGCATACAATCCGACCGTGGCTGCAAGTCCTACGCAATAACGCAGAACAACCATGTCATTGGTGTGGAGCATGTTCACACGTGTCACGATAAGAAGAATAACAGATATCGAAGAGAAAGGAAGATAAATAAATGTTATATAAAAGGGTTAACTAAAGTTGAATATGATGATATTTCTTTTGATACCTTTGTCTTGAGTAAGTGAATATGATAAATATATCAGAGAGTTCCACACTCAGATGTTTTATGTTTGAGGCCACGTATTCACTGGTATTCAGATGTGACAGATATACCTTCATGTTAAATGTTTCGAATATAGCACGTTGGTTCTTAATAAAACGTGAAAGTGATTTAAAGAAATTCGCTAATAACTGTAAATAATTTATTTTTGTATAAACAATCTATTAATCACTTTTTATTAAAGTTTTGTAATGAACAAATATAACTAAAAATTACCATATATAAATACACTAAGAGGTAAAGAAAATATTGTTTACAAATCAGACAAATAAGAAAAAAATAGACTTTATATAACACGGAGTTGCGTAAAAACGGTAATTTAAAGTGCCTATTTATTATAAATTACCGCTGGTAATAACATAATTACATTTTTAAGTCATCTCATATGTTAAATAAGACATATAAGTTAGAAATATGGTAATTCTATTGAAAAAGGCATTGCATAAATCTCATTATGGTTTCCAACCATTACTTTATATGACTTTATAATTGCATGACTTTATAATACCTACTGTACAACAGAAAAACTATCACTAATAGTGGGCTTTACCGCAACTATTTTTCATTGACGGTTTTAAACCAAGCAGGTTATGGCCACGCCTACGGACTTCTTGTAAACAGTCGACAAACAATTCTATTGCATTGACCAAGTAACAAACATGTCGGCGGTAACATGTATATTCTTATACATTGCCAAATACGTAAATGTTTGTGAATTATTTATTTACCCTAATTATTGGGTCTGATACACGTTGCTGTTTTATATCAAAAAAATAATAGATACGTAGGCTTAAATAAAATTTGCTATTGACAATTATGAAGTTTAATAGAATACAAATTTATATCACATTAAATACAACTTTGAGATACCTGCTTCGGCCGAGGCTTAAATAAGCATAGACACAAACAACATTTTTTTGTGATGTAATTGCTTGATATTAAAAAGTATTTATGTGATATGCCGATTACACTTCTTACTGGTTTAATATTGTTAGATTTAAGAAAACAAGCAATACGTAACGTTTAAAACTGAAATTTTAATATGTTATATTTTTGTTTTATATAAGGAACACTTTACTAAACTTGTGAAGAACTAACTGTGACGTATTGAATCTAGTCTTCATTTTATTATATTTTGAAAATCGTGTTTTCAATAAAGTTGTTTTTTTTCAATCGATTTATTTATTTGTTGTACACATAAACATAGCAGTATGTAATTATAAGTTAGTGTATATATACATATTATATTTGGTCAAATTATAAAATCGTCGTTATTAATCGTTATTTTTTAGAAACAGTTTGAGCAACTATTATACGTTTATAATTATAATATTTCGACCCGGTTAGGTTAGGTTAGGTTAGGTTAGTACATCGAGTATGTACTAACCTAACCTAACCGGGTCGTACATGCATCGTGGTCTTAAATAAAAAGAACTGCAAACGTGTATGTTTTTGACTACTTGCCGAATCGCATTGGTTTTTTTTTTATATAAATGCCACACCAAAGTATTGATGAACTGTTACGTACATTACAGACATTATTCTTAAGATGTATTAGATGCCCTGCAATACCTACACAATTTTAAGGACCAGGATTCAGTAACTCTTCTGACAGCTGCGAGTGGTAGGATAATGGTAGATTCGCCATAAACAGACTGACTAGACATTTTAAATGTGGTTATAAATTAGGTTTACTTGAAAGAAAATAATTTTGATGATAGCACAAAATGAAAAAAGCCCTTACGCCTTATACCTGTTACCTGTTTAAAATTGTAAGCTAGGTAGTGCATTAGTGTATGTATTAAGTGCGCACAAGGGTCAGGTTTTCGGGTCGAGCCAAAAAGTATAAAATTCGGTTTCTCTGTCAAGCGAGGGGCCCAGCAAAGTAATTAACGGGCAAACTCTCCGGTTGGGGGAGGCCATTCTTCCAGCAGTGGACTTCTAGAGGCAATTGATAAAGTTGCAAAGTAAGTGGATTAGGGGTGATACATATTTTTGGTCACGAATAAATAGCCTTTATAAAAATTAATATTTTTATTACGTAAGGTTCGTACAACGGTTATTAACGATTCAGTTTTCAGTTGCAGGCACAATCATACCAGTTCAGGAGGCACCTCCGACCCTGGGTCTGCCGTTTCCGTTCCCCTGTTTCCCGGGCCAGTTCCGATACTGCCTCAGCAAGCGGGGAAAACCGGCTATAGAAGTGGGCGCCCATAGATTCTGCTTTAACGGACGAGCTGCGAGTGGTAAAGTTTGGTGGCGCTGCTCAAGGAATCCCCGCTGCAGGGCTGCTGTGCACACCTTCGGATTGCGCGTCGTACAAATGAATAGTGCGCACACTTGCGGAGTTCGCGCCACACCTCTCCGACCCATGTTTTAAAAGCTCTCTAGTCTTTATTCAGTAACTCTTCTGACAGTTGATCTAACAAAACCTCGTTGATACAAATTTTATTCACACAATTTACATGCCTCCGCTAAAAATCTGCTACAATTGCGTTTAATTGGTCGATCAAGGACCACAACCACTCAAAAAATAAATGGAATAATGTTTGTTAAAAGCTTGTATCGCGGGTGTCTATTCAAGTTGTGTGTACTTCTAGCTCGGTTACCGTAATTTTTTTCACTGTGAATCTTTTAAGACAACAGTGTGCACAAATGTTGAAAACAATCTCATAATTATAATAAGTATTTTCATTAGTACTTTTTTGTTATTGTTCGGCCACTCAGACACAATTGCAATAGTAGACTACGGCCCCTGCTGTTCTCCATACCAAATCATTTCTACCGCGCATTTGCGATCTGTAGAACAATCTTCTATCTACTGTGTTTCTTCAAAACTACGATTTGGGGTTGTTCAAAGGACGAATAAACAGTGCTAGAGATGTTCATGGGCGGTTTGAAGTTATTAAAATCAATCCTATCTAAAATCTTTAAATAGTAGTGCTATCTTTTTTCTAGCATTCTGTGTTCACCCATCCCGGGTCTACTAACTTATTATTTGATATGTAGGTTTTGGATTAGATTGATCTTCGACATATGATACTTTAGGCGTAAGTCATGAGTCACGAGCTACGTAAATACAGTTGATGGGTCTACAATACATTTCTGACTCCCCCATAAAAAAAGGTCATCAGCATGAAATTAATAAAAATTTTATACTTTAGTTGAACACGTCTGTTTGACAACTTAATGGAAGAGTTACTGGTTCGGGCTGTTGAAAATTAAGTGTCAATTCCTTGTGTATTTTCTGGATTTTTCGAAATTGCCTCCTATGTCTTGAAGATTGAGTAAATATATAAACTTTCGAATTTTCTATATAGGATAGATATAAATCAGTCAGATTAAATAAAATCGAAGTATGCGCTCTCCAATAATATTAGTTATAAAAATTCAAAATAGTCACTGCACGTCGTGCACTTAATGACGTGTAAATCTTTTAATCTGGTTACCGTTCGTGGTATTTAAGTTCAAGTTAAGGTACCAATGGTTACGTGGACTAAACCACTGACGGTCTATCGTAAGGCTTTTTTAAAACAGGATTTTAGAACGAAAACGTTTTATTTTTAATTTGATATCTTGCTGCTTAAGCCTATCCGGGTTGAACATTCTGTGCACTCTACTTTTCTAGAGTCGCCCCACTGAAACGTAAGATAGTAATATTATATGTTCAATAGTTAATACAAACACTAGATAAATAAAAAAGATGTAATAATAAATGTATTCCATTTTTGGATTACTCAGAGATATAGATTACGTAACGTTAAAAATGATATATTTGGCAATTTCTAAAAATAATCAGATTCGGTGACACCGCCGGTGAAACATTAGTGTTGGCACAGGGTGTGATCTCAATGCAACTATTTTTTTGGCTGACGAGAAGAAAAATGAAACGAAAAGATTTTTGGATGGATGGATGAAAATATTGTTCGGTTCGGTATGAAAAATGTTTACGTGCCTTTCCACCGGCGGATTCCCATATTGATGCTTTGATGAGATTTACGCAGTTATTACATTATGCAGTAATAAAAAAACTGTAACTTTACATTACACCTACAGTAATGAGAATACTGTAATACCAATATTTCTTTGGTTGATACGTTTGCCAGTGAGGAATGGTTGCCAGAAGGATGTTTTTTCCTGCGACAGTTTTACTCGCGATTGGCCCAATCCTTACTCAGAAATATAATATATACTGATTGCATTATGATATATTTATTGACAATCAAAAATCTATTTACGTCAGTTTAAATAAATTAACAGCGTAAATAGTATGATGGGATTTACACACCATACATATTTTAGTAGAATATAATGTAATAACTGCGTAGATGCGTTTGCATATTAAAATGTATTATTATTCTCCAAAGAGATTATATATTACACATCTACGTTATACAAGTACACTAGTTTTACGTACATGGTCTGTGTTAAGTATACGAATCTTATATTTAGCGTATTAGCGAGACCGTTGGCAAAAATAACTTTAAAGGCTGATATTTGGCAAGTACGTTCGGTCAATGTGTTACGAAACTTTTCACTGGCAAAGTTTTCAACTTATATGATGCCCTAAGAAATTGTTTTCACGATTAAGGTTCTGAGTGCTGCTATATTTGAGATTGAATGAGCTTAAACTTTTTAATTTAATTACTATTACGTTTGTAGTTTTTTTTAAACGGAAAAAAAGATATGTAATACCTGCTTGAAATAATTTCGAAGTAAATGGTTGTCCGCTTTAAGGATTATAGAGATTTCGTTAAATGCGAATCCCAATGAAATTCTACATTTGCCTTTGGTTAAGCCCACTTAACTGTTTACTTAGGATGGCTAACACTATTCGGTGTAAAATAACAAACAGACGATATTTGCAAATCACCCCTTGCCTTGCTTTAGCTTAAGAATACAAATAATAATTTACAGTTAGAATAAGATTTAACATACACTTTTTAAGTTAAAAAATAAATTAAGCAACACAATATATAGAGAGCTGTTTAAAGAAACGACTATTTGATATTTTCTTATAATTTTTCGCCCAAGCTTCAAAAATAAAATATATTTAATTACTTCTGTTCTGAGGTCGTTTATCCTTGTTTTTAAACCCGATAGTAGGATATTATTCAATCAATATTAAAACCGCAACAGCGTACATGTGACGTTCGCAATTATTATGTATTCTGATTGGCCGAACCTATACTACTTGCCATTAGCTAAAATACGCAATCTGAGCGAAGATATCAAACATCCAGCCAAAATTTGCAATTGCGATAATCACAATAATATGATAATACCTCAAAATCAAGTGTCGCAGTAGCCGACTGTACATATGAAAAACATTTACACAATAAACGGTAAATTACCCATCAAAGATTCAAAAGGCCTTTTTTGCGCTTAACTATTTGGTCGCTTACCGTTTGAACTCCAACCTAATTGTAAAACAAGTCGAAATTAGGTTACTCTCCTTCAAAGCGTATGCTAAGTATAAAGATTCAGTATCATTTTCTCGGTACACAAATATGTACAAATTACCTCTAACAACTATATTACCTCGACAAAAATGTCGAAACTACCTCTAATGAAAATTTTAAGTATGTTTTGCTGAGTTATTTATTAAAAAATTAGATAATTTACTACATATTAGATTACTGTGTATCCTCCAAGTGAAGGCTAAATAAAAATATCAAATTTTAATTGAACTAATCCTAGAAATGAACAACCATTGCAAAAAAATACAAAAAAAATCTACGTTTCTTACTGGTTTAGAATCCGGTCATAGCACACTCTTAATAACATTTGTATACTATAAAGATAATACAAATATATCGCTCATGGTTCAAATAATAGTGAGTTCACACATCTCGCCAAATTGAGACTAAAGTGTGGGCCTATCTTAGATTTAATTCTTTGATTTGGTGCAATTGCGTCCGTCTTAATAGTTGGTATAGGTTGATTTTCTCGAAACTTGCTATAAAACTCAATTTTAGCCTATTAGTGCAATCAGTAAATTTGAACGATTGGGACTGTCGCATTCGAGTTTCGTAATACATAGACGAGCGCCCTAACCTCAAACTCCGTATTTGAAAATCTCGTTTTTCATAGTAAGTATTATAATATTAACAGTGACAAATATTTAAGGCCAGTATTTTTTTACAGTCTTTATGCTCGTAACGATGCATTTATAGAAAAGAGTATTTTTTGTATGTGATGACAAATGAGAATCGTCAAAAGTAGTTTTTACTCTTGCCTGCGTCTCAGTCTAGATCTTCCACGCGACGGTCCTAGATATAGTTCGTTGTACAAAGTGATAGTTCTCTTATGATAATAAGTATTTTTATATATTACTTTTACATATTTTTTTACAATTTTATTCGCGATTTGTATATAAAAATGATTGTTGGTAACGAGTTTCGGCTCTGTATGGTTGGGTTTCGGTTCGCGATCGCCTTCCCTTAGTACGAATTGCACACCTCGCAAACGTTGATTATTTTCGAGTTTAGAAACTCTTTAACGTGCAACAAACGGGCAGACCGATTGGACTTCAGTGTTGTTTTTTTTTTTTTTTTTTAAATTTTCAATTATTATTTTAAATATTATATAATTTTCGAAGAGAGTGTTGAAAATTGTAACTTTTAGGAATAGTAGCTGTTTTGCAGCCGGTGTACTACCTACTATATTTTTCCATTTAATCCATTTTTCGCAGTTCGGTAATATTTTACAGCCTTTTTATTGCGGCAAAATTTATACTCCACTGCTAAGTATATTGATGCGAAAACTACCTTCGATTGCGAGTTGTATATTGTCGTTCTAAGGGTATTGAATGATGTTTTGTTGTCGAGTTGCAAAGAAATGTTACAATCGAGTCATGTAATGTATACGATACGATGTTAAGGAGCTAATGTAACGAATTGTTAAGGATAGGAATCTGCATTTATTGAACAATTTACTTAATTATAATACTCAATGTATACGTTGTAGGTGTAAGATTTTGTTTTTTTAGTGAGATCTTTATTTTTTGTGAAACTTTTTTTATTAAGATTATTTTTTATTATTGCTTTAGTCAGTACTTAAATACCATATTTTATTAAAGATTCTATGTTATAGCTCTGGCTGTACTTACACAAAGATTTATTTTTGGAAACAATAGTTTATATTATGATAAATGATACCGCACAATGTTAACCATATTATGGGTTTACCAGTTTTTACCAATAAGATGTATACGATTATATTATTAAGTTAACCTTTAAAGTATTATTCTTGAAGTATTATTTTTTTATTGTGATAAGATATTTGATATTATTTTAGGGAAAGTATTAACTATGGATAAAGGTAGCTAAAGGCGAGAAACGCCGAAACGAGAATGTATACGCTGTGTAGTGAGTACTGGTAGTGAGAAAAGTTTTCTCTGTATAGGTACAAAGAAACGATTATATTGCGCTGATGTCAGATTACGCCTTTCATTTCCTACATTACCTTATCAAAAACTGTACTGGCGCCGCCTACGCTAATCAGACTTTAATCGAATTTTGTCGGTATAAATTATAAAATACTGATTTAATACTAAACTACGCAGGTTCCGAAAAAAAAAGGTTAAAAATAAAATCGGTGCATCCCGGCCGATCCGATTGTCGGTTTAAGATGGAACTTATAGAAACGTAAACTTGCACCGCACCGATTGTCGGTCGCATATAGAGTTCTCGTAGGTTCCATAATCGGACCGATAATTTTGCCGTAATATTTCCGACTTGTTTTTAACCGACAACTGTGTGCGTTTCAATATTGCAGTCAGTATGTGGTCACCGATTGTTAGACGTGAACAGTGACCCTGAATTTGTGTTGGCATCGTCAGATCAGATAATTTCGTCGTCTTTTATCACAGACATTTATTAGATTTACAATTCGTGTATTTTGCACATCACGGCTATATCTACAAATAACAGGAATGTTTTCAGGCGTTACCTCGTTCCTCCCTTTTTTATTTATCTCATCATTTCATTTCATTAAATCATTGATAGAAACTTGATGACGTGATTGGCGTTTTTTTTTGCTAAGTTGTCAAAAAACGCATTATATAACGCATAGACGACATTCTAATAGTTGTATAGTTAAAAAAAAACGAATATGAATATTCTGCGTACGCCTAAGTTGTATAGAAAATTAAACCATCTAGAATTTCTCTAATGTATCTAGAATTTGAGCCATCTAGATTTAGCTAAAGTAAAAGAATTGTTAGTTTTTCTCTCGAGAGAGCAGAGCAGTTGATTGTATTATCTGGTTTTAGCTGGACGTTTGATGTGATGTAATGGTTTTAGCTTCAAATTCAGTGTTTAGAAATCAAAACGAACTAAAAGGTACTATTTTGATTTACTATTTTCTTATTATTAACCGAAATTTACTTTCAAATTTAGTATCTTATCTTACAAACATTTCTAACACATTTTTTTTAACTCTTTAAGTTGCAATTTTATAATGATAAACGTTTTAAGTACAAAAGCCTGTGCTTATTCACTCACTCGTGTGTAAACTATGCGCACACTAGGTACGCGCGTTCTGATTTGATTGGACTAAAGTAAATCACGAGTTGCTGCGCAGATACATTTCTTTTAGGAATCTTTACTAATATTGCGAATGCGAATGTATGTTTGTTTCTTTGTGCTTCCTTCATGCCGCAACTAAGCTAAGTCTAAACAACCGATAGACTTGATTTTTGGCACAGAGCTAGTTGAAAGGACAGAGATTAACATAGGCTAAAAAACGGTTCCCAAGGGTTTTGTAAAAACTGTAACGGGTTATGAACGCGGACCAGCTACTTATGTATTTGAACAACTTCAGACCGATGATAAAAGTGCAAATTTGTGAGAAAAAAAATTGTCAGTAGGTACATCGACTGCTTTTCACATTACGTCACTTAACGTGTGAATAGCGATTTTTTGTAACAGTTTTTTATTTATCTCTTAGATATTTAAAGAGTATAGAAGTAGCATAGTAGTTAAACTACTGAGACGTGCGACGACGACGACGAAGAGGAAATATCTCAGAAATTTTAAAATGCCTAATGAGCCGACCTAAAAATTATTTACTGGAATTCAAAAGGTTCGTAACTTACTTATATGAAGACTATGCTTGAAGGAATTTTTTAGCCTTCGTAGACAAGTTTGTCATTGTAACAAATGTTTTTAAACATGTGCAACACCTGTAGGCTGTAACAACTCTCGTTACGAAAGTTTTTAGGCTATCCTCATTCTGACAATTTAGAAATCTCAACACTCTTGTATTGCGCAATGTGTAAAGTGATTTATGAAATAGGTTTTTAAATTTCTTACTCTACAATGTCACAATCAGGTAAGCATCGTAGCTACATACTAAACTTTCGTGTCGCGAGTAGGTAAGAGTTTTTTTTTCCAAATCATATAGCGGAGGTTGTGTATTGTTGCAGGATGGTTTTACATACGATCAGCTCGAGGAGGTCTACATTTAGTCGCAGACGGCCATATTTTTTACGAAGATGGCGGTTCCCACCCTCGACGTGTTACATGGAGGTGCGCTCGATCATATCAAAAGGCTGAGCGTTGTCAGGTCGCTTTATGTTTAAGGGATGGACGGTTAGTGTACTTCCGAGGGTCTCATAACCACCCAGCTACGTATAACCCAGCTAAGCACGAGTCTAGGAGGTTCGAGGTGGATCCTATGGGGAAGTATAAGATTGTTAAGAGTTGTGCCCCGCGCACTGTCATTGCTACTCCAGCTGTGTCGGTGCCGGCAGCACCTCACGCCGCCCTGTTCCTTTAGGCCTGGCGCGACCTCCTGGTGCGTGGTCTGTTGGATGGGAGGCATTGACTGCGTTCTTGGAGAGTCGTAAAAACACCTTTATGAAAGGTGCTCGATGGACTAAATGTTACTATAGACTTAAGTTGGAAACTGATTATCGCAGGATTTGTTTTGGATGTCTTAAGGTGAATTGCTTTAGGAGTTACGTCATACAAAATTAATCGTTCAATATACAATATTTCTTCAACTATTAAGAAAAAATATTAGCAATACAAGTAACATTTCAATAAGATCAAGTTAAAGTTACAAATGAAAGTGTTTTTTTACATCAGTATGGCGTAACTGTTATAAAATTTTCATTAAATTTTGTATTTCTGGAAGACTGCCTAAGTAGATCTTTGCTAACTCTCATTAATGTTTATTAACTTATATTTTATTTTTATAGTTATTTTGTATTTTTATTATTTTTACATACTTGTTACTAGAATTTAAGGCGTTCTTAGACTTTTTTAAATAGGACACGCTTCGTGGGTATACTATTTTTAATAATATATTTAGAAAAAAAAAACAATAATTAGATGTTTAGACGCCCTTCGGTCGCCTTGTACCAATTACGCCATAGTGGCTAAAACGTAATATTAGTGATTGGAACCATGGTCACAACTCGCGCCACGAAAGTTGAACTTTTGTCGTAAATTCCTGCCTGGAGCAGCGTGACTGGTTTAACCTCTGAAGCCCAATATCCATGAAAGTGAGGATTTGTTGGAAAATAATAGTTCGATCATGTTCAGAGGTCCTTCGACTTTCGTGCCAGAATTGTCCCAAAATGTATTGTATTTATAATCTATGTACCATTTGTGTGCAATATTCTCTTACCAAAAAAAAAAATGTTTAGAAGATATGTATACAAAATATAGCTTTAATGATAGCGTAGCCGTCTTGTTGATGCTTTTTTACAAAATTCTATTGACCGCGGCGTAGAGAGCGGCAGACTGATAGACAATGTTATATTATAATAATCCAATATTTATTATTTGTATTTATATGTAGACTGGGTAGTACTGTTATTAGGGATGCAGCGATAAGTCCAAAGGTTTTTTGTTTAACAAATTAATCGATTTTTTCTTGCCACGTATAGCTGGATTAAACCTTCAAGGCGTAGTAAGTTCTATGACCTCAGCCGTGCTTTTAGTCAGGCTTTCATATGACTGTTAAAAAAATGTATAGTTACATCACTAATAATAAGTATACTTATTATTTTAACATAGTTTTCATTGGTTCGAAGACTTAACTATAATAAACTATATCAGGTGCATAACACGATTTTTTTTCGTTATTTCGACTCAGCTACTTGGCTCATGGTTAAGAGGTGAGCACACGTTAGTAGGTCGAAACAAATGTACCTGACATAGTTACACAAAATAAATGAAATGCCTTAAGATAACGTAACTTTTGATTATTGCAATTGGATAACGTTAAATTTACTGTCTGCGCAGCTAAGCCGGTAAATTAGTAGTTATTTAAAAAATACGTCACTTAACGTAACTTTAAAATTACGTCAGTCTTCAAAATATCCTGTGATTTGTTCTTACATTACTTTTTTTGGCGTACCTGACACAGATCGCGCTTTAATTATAGCCTCCTATGTAATTATTTTTCTTGCTTATGTGTGGTCTATAATAGAGTGCTTACTTTATGTACTCGTAAGAGTCTTGACTTTCGATAAAATAAGTAGATATTTTTATATGTATTGTTAACTAGGGTCGCTACCCTTTAGTTGCAATGGCAGGGCAACTTTTTACAACTTAAATTGGTTTACATTTGACACTTTTGATTTAAAGAACTAAAGAAATGTAAGCAAATCTAATTGTATTTTAATTTTCTACAATGCCTGAAAGAATGCTTGTGAATATTATTAACTCCTAATAAGAATCATTGAATGAGAGTCGCTGTAAGTTATCGAAACCCGGCAATCGAATTAAAGCAGCGTGATCGATTTTAAAATGTTGTCGTTGGAAAAGAGCAACTACTGAGTTCCTTGTTGGCTTTTTCTCAGTAGAATCTGCCTTACTAACCGGAGGTTGAGAGTTCTTAAATAGGCCTACTTGAAAGAAATTAATTTTGGTCAGTCTGAGTTCTATTTTCCTCGTTAGTCTACCTAACCAAAAGAGGCTTGTGCAGAATCTAAGGCCATTGGTAAGGCGGATCACGATGGTGATCATCAACGTAATCCAATGCAATTCCAGCTATCAAAAGCTGCGTGATCTCGGCACTGTAGATCTAATGTAAACCAGCTTAAAAAATATATAAACGAGCAATAGTTTTTATATTAGAGACTTATATACGAGTTACGTAGATACTACTGTACTGATAGAGTGACCTCTTTTTCTTGCTTTAATGTTGTACTCCAAGTATGAATTCCATAATTTTGTATGTATTTTTATTAATATAAAATACTTGCAGTTGCGAAAGGTGCTCCGCTGCACAGATAATATAACTAAACTAAATTGACTGGAATGATATCGCAGTGCGGTCTGCTGAAAAGTCCCAACTAATATTATTAATGCGAAAGTGAGATTTATGCTCGTCGTAAATTCATGTTCTAATTAATTTAAAACCATGTGAATAATGAGAGTAACAAAGGTACTTTTTATCTGAGCAACACTAACTGTTATACTTTTCAGTCAATTTAATTGAGCGTTTTATAATTCCGATTAAGCACCACTGTATACCAAAGATATTTAAATTAATGTTCTCTAATCATTATTTTGTTAAATAAAGCATAAGTATGTATATTTGATGGCATCTACTTTTTGAAAATAATTAAGTGAAATGGGTGGTGGATCTGCGTTGCTTGTTGCAGTTTTACGGTTCTCCTCCTTCTCCTTAGCTTGCATTACTCTTTGTAGCATTAATGAAGGCGAAATATAACAGTAAAAATTTTGAAAAAAAACTTCTTTAATCACAGTTTGCGATGAAAAAATAGTTGTGCCCTGTCTATACGAGTCTTCAGTTTCGTCCGGCATCGCTCGGATATTATAGTCAAGCGCTGGCCGCCATGCTTCTTTTCATTACGTTGACTCTTTTCCGATAGTCAGAAGTAAGGAAGTTCGTTCCTGACGAGAGTTCTCCAACTGCACACATTTTTATTAGAATATGTTTAAATGTCAGTAATTCTAGGCATAAGGGGAGTGTAGAGTGGTAAAAAGACTCCGAAGTCTGTAACAGGCAATTAATATGTCCGGGATTATTTTATTAAAAATATTCTTTGGTTTTATATAGATAATTATAATATTATGAAGTGTTTATGTGCATTTAATGTGGCAATAATTATTTTTGTTTTATAATTTATAAATGAATGGTGTTCATAATTTCTTATTTTTAATTTAAATCAGCTGCATTAAATCTAAGTCAGTAATCTTTAGATTTGGTTTTAATTTGATGTGGAGAGTAAGCAAAACTGTTATATATAACATAAGCAATGAAAGTTAAGGAATGTTTTTCTAATTTCAAACAAATTTGAAAGCTTGAACTTTTCTGAGAGATACATTGAAGACATTAAAAACTGAAATTATATTTATTTAGTTTGGCCTTAAATAACGATAAGTTTATTAAAATCGTAGAATCTGGGCTATTCATTTATTTATTATCAAGTTTAAATTATCTCTAATATCTACCTTACAGTAAAATTCTATTAAATTACATACGCAATATATTTTTACTGCAAGGTTACATTGTATCGTATCATACGAATATACGAGACGTATAAAAATCATTTACTTCTATAATTAATAAACCCAAGTGCTTTGAAAAACATTTATTTAAAAAAAGATAAGTATATTTTACGAAACATCTACTTTAAATAATGTCGTAAGAAGTAACCGTTGATTTTCATAATGAGGACTTTGAAGCTTTGAAGGCTGAAAAAAGTACGTCCTTACTTAAATGTTAATAAAAATAAAAAAGAGTTTGCGAAACAGGCGCCTTTGAATGCTGAAGCCATAAACATATTATAATAAAAATTGCGAAGAAAGAAGAAAAAACTACCTGAAACGTTGCATTGCAAAATAGCTAAGTGGAAATGTTTTTACCTACACGATTAAGTAATGATTCTCTGCAACATCTTTTAAAGCCTGATTTACTTTGGTGCTCACAGGTGTAAATCAGGCTTTAAAAAAGTTTTTTTGTAGCTAGTGTAAAACACAGATTACCGAGTGGCACTTGACTCGCCACTGGCCTATTAAAAACACAGTCAATATCCGTTGGACTCGAGTCCATAGATGTCCAGTGTATCTTTAAAACTACCGCTGTCATGCATCTGTCAGTCACAGGCTCATAGCAGGGTAATATTAAATAGTACAAATCGGTTTCGGGTTCATATATTGTTTCGTATAATAATTATACAAGCCTGAACTCATTAAAAGTCTAAATATAGCCGCTAAGATCTAAAAAAATTACCTATCTCGAAAAGTTTCAGATGTTAATGGTAGGTGTTTTGGCTCTTCAGGTAAGGTACTACCACAATTGCGAGTCGTATCTTATTTCGTTAGTAAAAAGTTTCTTATTTTCATTTATTATGATTTTAATAAGGTTCATTTTGGTAGCTGGTTTCTATTCTTTACAAAATAAACAATAATTGAATATTGACCATATTCAATTATTGTTAAGTTATGACGCGGTGATATGAAATAATCCTTAGTTACCTAGACAAACAGAGGGGGTTGTAATTAATAGTCTTCTGCAAACACAAACACGTGGCGGCAGCGACTCTCTAAAAGTTATGTCAGGAAATGTATGATGTACATCATAATGTCATACTATCACTGCTATGTTCTGCTGCTTACTTTTCAACTTCTGAACACTGAACCGTTGCTGCTGCCGATGAGCGTATTGTTTTAACCAAGTTTCATCAAAGCGGAGAGAGAAATGATTGGAAGGAACTGAGGTAATACGTTCTCGTCTGAGAAATATGAAAAATCTCTTCTGCACCTAAATTGTTGCCACTGAACCTTTGCGGAAAAGTTGAATGTAAGGATAAAGAGAAACATCACAAAGTGTAACTTTCGGTCACCGTTTTTTTAAATCAATTCCCATCAGTTTTCGACATATATTTGGTAGGTATAAAAATTGACTTGTTTAATTTTACATGTTTAACTTCTTTTCCATTGCTACCCTGCACAGTATTGCCGCCTTCGGGAAGCAATTGCATGGTCCATGA
Source organism: Pararge aegeria (assembly GCF_905163445.1). Taxonomy (NCBI): domain Eukaryota; kingdom Metazoa; phylum Arthropoda; class Insecta; order Lepidoptera; family Nymphalidae; genus Pararge; species Pararge aegeria. Next base: position 15,147,437 of record NC_053189.1, read on the forward strand.
TGAAGATCAACTGTTGAAGATGTCCGGTTTCTGGTACAAGTTGGACGCGTGCTACAGGACGAAACGGAGATGGATCTGCGCGAGAGGCTGTGGAGCGAGGATACATACGATCGGGAAGAAGTTAGTGTTCACAGAATTGCGGCATCGATGTAGGAATAAAAGCAACCATACTGTATAGTATGATTAACTCTTTTTTATGAACAGGATTTTTTTGCTCAGCGTACAGACATAAATAGTAATTATTTGGATACTTTGTTGAATGGAGTTAAACATTGGTTTTGAATTCCAAAATATGTGTCGTAAAACATATTATGTTGTCCATTTAGGAGCGTTTATACGGATTATACCAATTCCATGATTTTACGGTTGATCGCTGAAAAAGCTGAAGAATCATTTGTATTTTTAATTTTTGATTCCGAGGGTACAAATGTTATACCAAAGGTATTATTATCTCTATCGGTCGTGTAGCAATGATTTTTTTGTAGTTACGCGAGTTAAGAAATTTGAATGCCACAAAATGCTGAAAAAATAAAATTTCAATGAACATGTAATAAATTAAGAATCTGAAACGAGAACGGTTTCCAAAGATTTATCAGCACACATTTCCGGAAATTCTGAACAGTGCCTAGCTATTATTTTTATTCACTTGTAATGCAATGGCCGGGGGCCTTGTCCTCATAACTATTATACCTAATTAGTAGCTTGATATGTTCGTTACGGTCACGTTATCTTACTTATTGTTTTTTGTGTTTCGATTGTTTTGGCTTCATCATTTACTACTACAAATTGAGGTTATCAAACGTCATAAATACAGTGCCTAAGCCAGTATTGGCTTGGTGTAGTAGCGTCTCAAAGTATAATGTCTCATTATCGTGTCGAACGATGGACGGTTTGACATTGGCTTTTGCCACTTGTTACCAGTGGTTATCTGTGAATCTTTTGATATCACTGACCTAAATATACTACTACGCTCGGACGGTTTACCGATGCTGCGGTTTCTGGTGTAGGGTCGCCCCGCCAGCAGCTGGGAAACTACGAGCAAATTTTAAAGTTCATTTTATTCAAATCAATTTAACACATAGATCTTCTAGTGAATCTGTGATAAGTGCCATCTCAAAGCTCAATTTTTATTGTTATGCTGTTTTAAACAGCACACAATAAATCGTTATTTATAGTTTTAATTGTAAAGTTATTAATTAGTTATTTCCACTGTTTACTAATTTCCGATGATCACACGACATTGGTGCCTATTCTGCTGTACATTAAATTGACTAGACTAAGATAGTGATATCCTTTTTCAAAGACATAGTGGTATTAAGACAAATAAATTTTGTTTCGTCAATATTCGCGTACAACAAAATTGATTCCATTGCATCTTCATCCTCTTGTCCTTAACCCATGCAGGGTCGGCACTACATGTCTTCTTCCACTGATATCGGCTGTCAAATCACTGTGTCTATAGCAGATTGAATTGCTATCTTTATCTACGCAGAGAAGTAAAAAAAGGATAAGGATATATTGATTATTGTTAATTACGGGCTTTAATTGACACTAGTATATAAGTGTAAATTACTGTATATTTTTTTAAAAACACGTCATGATACTTATCGAAGCTTTAATCGACCATATAGTGATGTTGTATAGTATTTACTTATTTCTTTACTTTAAGGTAAAGTGACTTTGATGTCAGCATTACATCTTGATCGTAAATCAATAATGTGTTATCATGGTCAATTGTTTTTTTAATTTCTGCGTGAGTAGTGCTTTCCTGAGTAAAGATTAACTATCATGGAATTAATCTTATGCTAAGCCAATAATTGGTCAGCATTATACGATTCACAATTCGTATACTTGAATATTATCCAACGAGATGCTAGATTCATTGGTTAGGTTAATGCTTTATGGGATTTCTATTAGCAAGAACTAGAGCTAGATACAAACACTTAATTTGGCTAAACACGAAGCTAAATTAAACAAGGAATTGTACATCCGGATCCACATTAAAGTGTCTTATTTTATCTTGATTCATCTAAACGCGATCCGGGCTGTTTTTTATAACAGGTGTGAATGCCTCTCCGTAGCCTAAAGTCTTAATAAATCTCAACGCAGATATGGATCACACTACGATATAAAATGCCACTAATATGAATCCAGTTACTCACTCATTATTTCCTTGATGCGGATGAACTATCGCTGTACCTCTAGGTGTTCACCATTAAGCCCGATTGCCGTACATTAAGCTCAGTGGTATGCGCATAATTAGTTGTATCTTACGTGAAAGATCTAAACACGGTTAACAACTTAAGGCCAAAATAAGACCGGCATAGTTATAAGGTTAGATCTTCCGTTAATGATTTGGTCGACAGTTGTTGGTGGATACCTGACGTGAAAATGTTATTGCACCTGTGTAATAGTGTTATTGTATAACACATTTTTAATAAATTATGTCTTACGATAAGGGTAAATCGTTATTAGAGCTGTTAAATAGACTTAGCGCTCGTGTAGGGGTTATGGTTTAAAATACTTCTCTATAACTATAACTATTGTTATTCGTACTATGGAACTAAACGCTATCATAGTTGTAAAGTGGCTATCTCTGTTAACTTGTGGTACTAATAAAGCCCTTGTACCGCTCTTATATCATTTTAGTTTACTACTCTTGCTGATGCTTTATACGTATATATAATAATAAATCAAACCCACCATTTTATGTAGGTATGTTGTCTGTGTTTTAATTTGTTAATATTTTGTTAGCGTTTTAACTTAATCAAATGAATTAATTTAGGACCTGTAAAAATGCAGTTTTTTTTCACCCCCATAGGATTATAAGGTTAAATAGCTATTTAATAATAGTTTTTTTCGAGGTAAGGTAATTTCAGTTTATTGAGTTTTATGACACTCCTGTGGTTATTACCCACCAATCTTTTAACACCCTCATAATTAAATTCGACACAATATGATCGTCTTGACTGCAGATTGATTAATCTATATACATAACATGAGGCTGTAAAATGTTTTCTGCTTCTGCGGTGACATGCAAATTTACTGTCTACTTCCGACCAATCATAGGACTTGTATTGATCAGCACGTCCTGTGTTTGGTCGTAAAGCACGCTACAACGGACGTTGTTCGGATGCCTTGGCTTCAGCTCTCCTTTAGCTTCATCATAGTCGGATAAAAATTAACGTAAATACTATGTTGCAGTGCAAGTCATTCCGAGCGATAAAGGCTATCCGAAGTTGGTCTTAGATGGCTACTACTACCGGCCTCATAACGCTTACCGGAATCAACCGAAAGTCCTGTGGTACTGCGCCGCAAGGAATAAGTTCCAGTGTGCGGCCACGTTGAGGACCTACCATCGGGAAGTCATTGCTGTAGAGGGGCAACATAACCACCCACCTCGCTGACCAGGGAATGCGCGTGCGTCGCCCATGTCACGCATGCGCCCGCTCAACAGTGCCAGCCACCTCAACAATGTTAACGGCTTCAACAGTCTCAACCTATACGAGATATTCCGCCTCTACGGCGAGAGATTAGCTCAGAATGACGCTACGGCCAATTGCATCAATGGAACGAACTCTCAGTGAATGACGTAGCGTCGCTACAAACTTCAAAGATGTTAATTTATGCACTTGGAAGCAAAGAAATCGCACAGGTGATTTTCGCCGTAGAAATTAATGTAATTGTATTAATATCAAACATAATTTTAACGGTGCTTAAATTACTAGATTTTTCATGGCATACAATTGTTTTGCAAAGAAGTTAAAGTCGAGACAAGTTTGTCGTTAGGTACCTCCGTAGAAATAAATTTAGTCACAAAACAAAAAGTCTAGTCACATTCCAAGGTATTGCCATAGAACATACACCTCTTGAGTATTGCTTAATCCCAATCTCCAAACTCAACGCAGTTATCTGACGATAACCATGTCTCTGTCTTAAGTCAGATATTGCAGATTGTGTAAGACGTTCAGGATAATTCCAGCACAATTTGATGTAAATACTCGTATCATTGAGCTTGCACTCAGTTGCGGTGAATCTGCTCTCAAGTGTAATTAGTTATGCAAATAAAGAGTATCTTCCTAACATATTTTACAAACATTCCGATATTTTAACAACCTTTGTTATTTTATCTATATATGCTTATTTTTATGTAAAAAGATTTGCTTCTTTTCTTTTGTTAATGTTATTAAGTGTTAATTTCGACATTTTTAAGGACGTAGAAACATTTGACTATAAACGAATTATGTTAAGTTTCGATTTATAAAATAAAACATTATTCCTTGAGTATTACTAGAAAATATATTTTATCAGACCATGACAAAGCTTAGTTTAGTTTGACTTTGCATTGAAGATAACATAAATGGAAAGCATAAGGTAACTCAGATTTTATAATTTTTGACATACTTAGTAAACTTTAAACTAAGGTATGTTTATATAGTACATATATTTACCTAATTTGATCGTTTATTTAGGATTATAGCAAAATATATTGTTGTTTTCTTAAAATTTGGACAAGGATGCCCAATTTAAGCTTATACATGGTTTTATACAGGATTCTTATGTTCTTACGTCCTTAGTGTTTTTTATTCATTTTATCAATCATGAAAGATCATATTTTAAATATTATATTATACTTGTCAAAATTGTTATAACGCTATTTATAAAAAATGTACCTCCTTATATCTAATAGCAATAATAATTATAATTGTAAATATCAATTAAATATTTAGAAAGTTAAAGATGTTCGTAAAGTTGGTGCGTGTTTTTTGTTTATTGAGTGTAGTCCAAAAGTAGAGATATGATTAGATTGTAGTATAGTTGTTGTATTCGGTAGCATGCTGATGTTGTCCGATGGGTTCAGAATCTGCGCCGGCTGTGTACGTGCCCTCGAGGACGGGAAAGTCGCTTTTGCTGCACGACGGCTACACGTTTTACCTGAAGAACTTGCAAGCTCACGGGCGGAAGCAGTGGTACTGTTCGTCGCGAGACATGGCAGGCTGCCGTGCTGACGTCATCACTGCGCCCTCGAGGTCCGGCGATGGCGATATCCTCTTTCTGGTGCGCGGGAGACACATCCACGCCCCCCCAAGCTACTATTTCACCCCCGATGGCAAGTACGTAAGGCGTAAGGACGCCTACCACAGATACAGGTAGCAAAACGGAAGTGCTCGCGGTAATGTAGTTTAATTATTTTTTTACAATTTTTTTTAGGTTTTTTTTTACTTTTTTTTTATGAAAGTTTAAATTTTGCAAAACTTAAAGGATTACTAAGTATTTATTCAAGCTTTATTTTGATGTTTTTTTTTTTATCGTAAAATCAATTGCTTTACTTTTTATTTGACTTAACCCTAAATATATAAAATATCACTTTTTTTTTATTGCTTTTACTATACTTTACATTTTTTTATAGTTTTTTTTACTTAATAGGTACTTAATGATTTATCTGATGGACATTATTTAGGGTCCGCACCAAAACCTTTGAGTTGCGACTTCCATCTTTTACAACTTATTTTTTTATGAACTACTAATGCTATCAACTTGAAATTAAAAACGGTTATCGATAATGCAAAAGAAAAAAACATAGCAGAAAAAAAAACATTTTTGGCAGTCTACATTTTAGAGAATACGCGACATTTTATGCGTGAATTCAAAAATAATATTTCATTCCTTTTTTAAGTAAGTTAAATATGAAATAAATGAAGGTTGATAGCGGTTCATAATTTTAAAAAAAATTAAATGATTTTACAAACAAACGCATTCTTTTAAGAATCAGTAACTATCTGTTAGAAACAAAGTTAGTATGAGTTGATAATAATAAGCGTTTGCTTCTCGTATCGTGTGCTATTATTTTATTTAGCTTCCTATGTTTGCGGATATATTTTTTTGAGCTTTGACTCTTAAAGTTTTCAATCATCTGCAATACAGCATTTAACATAAGAAATATATTAACTTTGTAAAGTAAGTTCGATAAATCGATGTTTTGTTTATTTGAGAATTAATTTGTGTTAGTTAAGTTTAATGTTACTTTAAATAAAATGTACAAAATCCTATTTGAAATTCAGATGAGCCTTAGTCTTTATAAAAGATTAATTATTATAACATGGAAGGTTAAAGTCTTATTCGAATAAAATTAATCATAATTTGTTAGGCTAAATTTGTTAACGATTGATGTATTAAGTATGACGAAAATTAAATGATTTGAATTATGTAAGGAGTTTTCATTTTTTCCTATCGCCGTAATCTAGTCCGATAGACTGATATCTAAATTCTACACCCCAGAAATAAGATAAAAAAAGTTAATTCGTCTCACCTAACAGGCTGGCTTTTCTCTCTTTAAGTCTGGAGAGAGGCTTCGGCCGTGACTAGTGGCCACCACCCCGGCAAACACGGCTTCCAAGCGATTTAGCATTTCGGTACGATATCGTGTAGAGACAGATTAATGGTATCGGTTTTATATAACTGGCACGTTAGCTCTTTACCATCTTAAACTGTATGAGATTGCAGTCGAAGGCTAACTTCTAGTGCAATAAAATAAAAACATTAAACACATTCCCTGTCCATTGAGAAACATGTGGCGCATAATATTACTTTCCTCATAAAATTTAAAATAAGATTGCAAAATTCTAAAAATTATTAAATTATGTTGGAAAATAACAATCTGCTGAGTTTCTTGCCGTCTTCTTCTCGGTAGAATTAGTCTTCAGAACCGCTAGTACTGACTTGAATTCTCAAAAGTGCTTATAAAGTAGGCCTACTTGAAATAAATGAATATTTGAATTTGAAACGAAACAAAAACTCAGCGAACCCATATGAAACACGTTCCAATATCAAATTCATATCGGCCGCGATATATTCAGCGGTTCTATTTGTTCGAGTAGTTTCCCCATTGCAATATCGGTTGTATGGGGTATATAAATTGCGCAGTTGTGATGGATCAATACGAGGTACGAAGTTATGAAAGAAGAAAGTTCGGTAGGGCATGGCATGGGGATCGCATGGGCGTACCGCTGTCTCCCGGCTACAGCCTAGTTTCGCCCTGTATGCCCTAATTTTGACTTACGTCCCTTTCTTGTCTTACAATCGTGTGCGTAGGAATGAGGAAAATGCGCGACCTCCTTTTGCCTCAGTGTTTTATATTTGGGGATGCCTAACTGTTATGTTATGAGCGAATTCGTACGTGAAACGGAACGTTATGAAACTGTTGCTTTCATATTGAATCTTAAATTAAAACTTAAATGTTGTGTTCATATGGTGCTTTTGGGCCTACCAGTTAAAAATGAATTTAGTTAAAACACATTCATTTATAACAGCGAGGTTAATGTACAATTGATGAATTTCCTAATAACATGGTTGCTTGGAAGCATCCTGCTCTGGTTTCGTCTCTCACAAGTTAAAAAATGGCTATTAATATGTAAATTGTTGATGTTGGAAAAGAGCAACTGTTGAGTTTTTTTGCTGGCTTCTTAGTATCTGCCTTCTGGACCGGTGGTAGAGTCGCTTCAAATATGTCTATTTGACGTTTCATAGAGTAAGTCAATAATAGAATTTTATAATTATTTAAAATAGAATTAGTTTATAATAAATTTTTGAAATGAAATGAAATGAAATGAAATGAAATTTATTCGCTGAATATGAGCTTACATAGGGTCTTATTATAATATAACATTCCTCCATATTCTACTATTAAGCATGCGAAATGTAAAATGCACAACAAGAACAATCATTACACTTACATTTGTTGTGGATTTAGTCAATTTGTAAATACTCACTTTGGTGGTATTTATTACCTACTACGTTTTTATAACAAAAAAATCTCGTATTTTTATTTATATGCCTTTGTATTTAAGTTTGGTCTTGTTAAGGAACTGTCTATACTACTACTTATCAAGTTGGATCAGATTAGATTGACTCCGAGATATATTGCGATTCTGTATTTCATTAAAATATGCGCGAAATCCTTTAGCGACATATTTGTCATAACTCCATATGATTGCTCATTGACGTCATAAATAATTACAGTTGTGAATATGTTTGAACGCTGTAATAAAATCGAATCAGAAAGGGTTATCACAGGCACCACTTAAGAGCTAAAAATAAATATTTAATATAATAAACATTTATTTTTGATAATTATCATGAGGAGATATGGTGATAACTCGGTACATCCGGTAACCTAAAATTGCAGCCGTACGAGGGTCCAAATGTGCCCCGGATCACAACAAAATTAACGTATTCTATTCACTATTAAAAATTATCAGCTACCTTGAATCTCAACATTACATTACAAATTTTCGTTTTTATGTTATGAAAAAAAACTCAAGTGTGCATTTCATTATCGAGGCCTATCATTAATTAAAATACCACGTTTTGTCCATTATTTTGGTTTTTTAGAGTACTGTACCATTTCGTTCTAACAAACAAAGCTAGCTAGCTAGTTGAGGGTCACACAATGCGTTTTCAAGAGTTCCCAGTTTACTATAACACTGATCTGTTTGAACATTATCAACTAGTTATTTAACTTGTAAGTAAAATCCAGAGATGTGTAAAGGTTTTAATAAATAAGGGCAATGTAAACGCTAAACTGTGGCGGTGGTATTTGCGCGCGGGGTGGTGGTGGGTGGTAGCGGGTGGTAGTGGGTGGTAGTGGGTGGTGGTAGGAGCGGGAGCTGCACCACCAGGGCGAGCGCGAGGCATGCGCGACTAGCTCGCAGTTAGCCCAATCGATAACAGCATCCCCAGCCTCCTCAGCCCTCGAAACATACGCAGTAACTTCCGTGTTTTATAACTGCCCGTTGATATTAAAACTTAAAAATTTCAAAGATACGCACCTTAGAAAAACACATTAGTAAAAATATTTATATGGATGTTTGGATGTTTATTACACCTTTACGTCACAATCACTGAACCGTTTTGGCTGTAATTTGAAATGTAGAGAGTAGGTATAGCAACAATGAAGAATGTTTCGAAAACGAGGTTTTTTTTCCTTTTGAGAGTTTCTGCTGCATACTGTATGACAAAGTTGATCCCCTTTTAAAGTTCTCAAACATAGTCCGCGACAGCAAATGTCTTTCTTCTACGTGACTTATACGCGGACGAAATTGCGTGGGACCGCTAGTTCTTTATATACCTCGCGCGGTGTAAGTCATCATCTCTTAGTACCGAGGATGCTCCTTGGAAATATTTTTATTATACGTAATATAAATATTTCCAAGGAGCATCCTAGGAGTAATTTTGTACGTAATTCGTTATTAACAAAATTAAAATAATATTTTGCTTCAATGCTGGGCATAGGCCTCTCACAAGAGAGAAAAATTTAGAGCTTCGACCCACCACACTACTCAAGTTCGATAAACGTCGATTTAATGATTAAAAAAATAATATATAATAAAAGCTCCGGGCTTATACTGTGAATTCTTTAACATAAGAAAACCAATAGCTAACAATTTTTGGCTGACCCGTGAATCGAACCGAGGGCCGCAGATCTGTAGTCGGAACTTTCAAATCTATATAGTATAATACTGTTTGTTTTAATTTTTATTTAAAATTTATAAAACTGCTTATATAAGTTAATACACTTCATATAATACTGCTAGATAAGTGTGATCTTCGTTATTATATCAATGTTGCCGCCATCAAAATTATCTGTAACTAAGGTTACCATATGCTGGGAATTTTCTCTGATTTTTCCTGTTGTAAGTATCGTATAACCGGGTATCGCATGGCAATAATAATCTGAGCATACTTACGTGCGTAGGGGGTATCAGTTTAATGATCTCATTCTCGTAATAACATCGTATAGTTACTTACCTGAGATCCATACTTAATTTGTGCTCTATTGTTTTTTATTTGTGTAAGGCACAATCTTTGAAAAGATCTGGATGAAATTCGGCAAACAAAAAAATATTAATCAAATAATAATAAATAATAAATATACTACGACAATACACACATCGCCATCTAGCCCCAAAGTAAGCGTAGCTTGTGTTATGGGTACTAAGAAAGCTGTTGAATATTTTTATGAATATATACATAAATACTCATAATATACATAACAACACCCAGACACTGAAAAACATTCATGCTCATCACACAAACATTTTCCAGTTGTGGGAATCGAACCCACGGCCTTGGACTCAGAAAGCAGGGTCGCTGCCCACTGCGCCAGTCGGCCGTCTACTATCAATTACTATCTTACAACTGTATCTGTAAAAACTAAACGTTAGGTAGCTGATTAATTCAATAAGATTGTAGACTTTGTAGCGGTACGCTGTGTCCCGTATTATGAAACCGCAGCGCACAGCTAGATTAAAAATAATAATAAAATAAATTTAAAAGCAAAAATCGGTTGGCTGCGCTGCACACCGGTTCTAGGTGTTTTTAATATTTTTCCCGTTTTGTTATACAATTGGAAGCGGTAACATTTATTTTGAGTACGATTTTTGTTATACATATTTTTAATCTTCATTAGTTGCTAACTTTGAGTTCAAATGTATTTAAAAGTTGCAGGTAAGGATTTAACATTTTCTAAAACCTATAAATGGTTTTTAAGTACCTATAGGTATTTAACGATTGTCTGCTTTAAGGAGTACACTTCTTATAATTTTGTAATGTTTTTGCAGCTGTAAAAACATTACAAAATACAACTAAATTTAGAACGTCCTACCCTTTTTTAGAAAGTAGGTGAACAATTTGTAAACAATGCATTCATTCGCGATTACCTAGCACTTAGGGCAATCGATAACGACACCCCAGTCTCCTCAACCCTCGAAACAGTGTACAGGTATCAACAACCTAAATAGAAAAGGCCCTTTTTCACTAGACCTAAGCGAGAGATCTTTACCCGGGGTGAATCTAATCCAGACCAGTAGGATTGTTCTTTTATAGCTTTTCTTTATAGCTTCGTCCAGCCCTTGGAAAAGTGATTAAGCCTTAGCCTTTTATATACCCGCAAAATACGCTCGAGTTGCGTACTGTACTAGTATCTTTAGGAAAACACGTATATGCATGAAAAATTTTAATATGATTGCTAATCAAATAATATAAGATCATTATGATTACTCTGTAATTGAATATGTAAAATAAATCTTTAAGAGAAATAAATGATTCTTTAACCTAACCTAACCTGAAAATTCCTCTCCGTACAGGATGCACTGCACATGCACTGTTTAATACGAGGTTTTTGTAATACTTAATATCGCCAGGAGTGTAAAATTCAATTTACCACACTTGTTTCATAATATACTATTTTGCTTCCAGATACTTCTTGCAAATACTGAATCCAGTATTTGCAAGAATGCAGGAAAAGCATAAGCAGTATCAGATGCATAAACTATCAGCGGGATAGTCTCTTGTGATAATTGTAATTTGAATGGATGCCACTTTATTAACTGTTCAGGAAAACATAGAACGAGTGTTTGTCTTAACAGTGGTATTGTAGTCGAAAAGCCACATAGAAGTAGTTGGGGTGGACGGTATTTTGCGGTATCTCGTCTTCAACGGAATTCTGTCATAACCAGTTTGTACAAAGAACAGTAAATTGCCATGCTACTGAGCTATTGCTTCGCGTATCTTCCACACACATAATCTTTCTGCTATACTACTCTTGGAAAAGGCTACACACTTTCACAGCCTAGCGTCCCACCCTACACACAGCTTTAGTGGAAAGCAGGCCTAACTTTGCTACGAGTTTCAACTTCCTTGTTTTATGGCAGATATAAAAGAATATCTTTAACTAGGGTGGCCATCTGTTCGGCTTTTCCTGAATTCTTCCTATCGCGTAGTAATGGCATTTTGGTTTAGGCTCGTAAGTACCTTCTGTAAAATACGGATGAAGGTTAAGGATAACTTTATCATGCCTTTCTATGTGTCTATCATAATTGAAAATAAAGCAATGGAATAAGCATAAAATATTAAATTTCAATTATTACAGTTATGGATATGCTATTTAGGAGCACTTATGCTAATAGTTTTTTGTACAAAACAATTGTAATGATTGATCTCGAATCAAACTATTGTGATTTCATAAAGTTTCACAAAGTAGCGTCCCTAGCTTTGCATAATGAGGTTTGTAATACGTACACTGAGTACCCCAAACTAAGATATGACCCCTGTTTCATGGTATGCGATCAATTAGTTGCGGTCGGAGCGGGGTCAAGCAACAGCCTTACAATTGGTCCTAACGATCCCATGATCGAGAATCTCCGACACACTTCAATCCCACCTAATGGCAAGTGATGATGCAGTCTATGGTGGCAACGACCTAACCTGTTAAGGGTATAATAATAATTATTTATTTGCCCAATTGTGGGTACATAACAAGTTAAGATTTAACTTAACAGTCCCTACACAATCGAATGTCACAGACAGTGTGCAAATGTTTTGAAAAAATAAAAAATAAAATAAAAATTACATTACAATTAAAAGAATGAAGATACAATAATTAGTATGGCAGTTATATCAAACCCTACTCATATACGGTTTACGGTTATCGGAAAATTAAGCAATTAAATTTCTCTGCCGAGGATAGAACCCGGGACCTCGCACTTATATGACCAGGGCGCTCAAACCAATGAGAGGGTCAACAGTAATATTATATATTAAGTCGTTGTATTCATTTAGATACTTAGAAACACTATAGTTTCAAATGGCATTTTATATAAGTAGTAAATTTATCCTTATGTCTATGACAACAGTTTTAACTATACTATTGATATTATAGCTTTCTACGATGATTTTATGATTCTTAGTTCGTACAACTAAGAACCATAAATATTCATGTGTTTAAACGTGGCTACTTGATTGACGCATTTGGTTTTCTGATCCGAAATCTAGTTTTATTATTGAGCGACGGTATTCATATTAGGGAAGGGCGTATGACATGTTATGTTTGAGTAGGTAAGAGGAAAATTGCTTCAAAATACTCTAATTTCGTGTGACGTGCTCTGCCATGCGTCGCCTTTATCATTTAGGTCATATTATCCTTTCATCCGTGGTTGAGACGGAACAAAACAGGAAAATTTAAATTTTCACTATAATTTGGTGAATTTAATTCGAATACCGGAGGGTAAACCTATTGTTGGGTTGGCGATACAGACGCATGACGCATCGCCACGTTATATGATGGAATATACTCGTATGTGTTATATTGAGTTAACGCGAATTCAAATGAATTTTTTAATTTTTAATTTTTGTATTTTGTATTTCATAAAAATGATTATTCTTTTATTTTATGAAACCAATTTTTATCCAGATTGTATATTGGTGTTTATATTTATATGAAAATTGCTGTAGTCTCCCTTTCACGGCTCAGAGATGTCAATGTTAAGCCAGGAAGGAATTGTACTAAACTACCAAACGCGTGTTTAGTCAGATTAAATCTTTTAATAAAATCTTAATATTTTGTACACATCCCACTTTACTTATCATTGTGATTGTGTATGCCTAGAGATATATTACCAACGTCCCATGTGACGTTCGTATTTGATTTAATTTGGTTCAACACGCGTGGCGCTGCGTATGATGAGGTACAGTATTGTACATAATATGTTATAATCTCTTTTATTTATTCGCTTTTGTTTGTGCTATACCTTGACAGAATAAGATAGTTAATATATCATACGAATCACCAGTTGGGTAATAGGTGGGTATTATTGTAGAGATCCCGGCGGAGATGAACCATCCAGCGCTGATGTGGCGCTTCATCAGCGGTACCAAAATCCACGCGCCAACCTGCAGCATAGCAGTACTCCCGAGGCAGCGCTGCGACTGTTTGCTGCGGATCCGCTTGAGGATTTAAAACATATTTGATATTACAGTACCTGAGAATAAAGGAAAAAGATAGACGGTAAATGGAGAATACATATCACATATGAACATATCTTAACGACGACGTTAAGATATGTCGTCTAAAAATGTCATGTGCAAATGTCATGTGTTTCATTGCCTTAAGTTAAACCGTGTGAGCCATTTGATTAACCAGGGCCGAGCTTAAGGCTTGTAATCGTGATTAGAATCATACCGGGACAGATACATTTAAAGGTAATAACATCAGAATAGAATTTTGAATTTATCGCGATAGTCTTATATTTTGATTTAACTCCGCACAGCGATGGTAACGTGGCTCATAATAATATAAATATTTCCACTCTTTGAGTAGACAGGAATGGATCTTGGTGTTTGTTTATTGTAGTCATTACTCTTGACACAGCAAATAATAATGCTCGCTGTTACATATGTAACGTAGAGTTCAGTAGAGTGCATATCGAAGCAACATCGATCTAATCCATGGTACATTCTTACTATTAAGTTATTCATTCGCTTAATTGCACATTTCAGCAAAAATGCCAAAATTTCTTTTTTGATAATTGAAAATTATATTATATTGATATTTATTTTAATTTACACATTAATGCGTCAGAGTTCCGTCTATCATTTTCCTTTTTACTGTGCACCGCACATAGGACAAATACAACGTATAACACTAATCAACATGTACATTAGATATCACAGCCAAAACCGTATTTGGTAGTTGGAAAATATTATTTTATTGTTAGACAAGCAGGAATTTATCCTCGGCTTCGTTATATAATTTCTGTTTTTCATTTCCCGCGCTAGAACATACCTTGACAAGTACTTTTTCACTTGATAAAGTTTCGTCTAAATTGGTTAAATCTTTGTCAAAATGTCCCATCAAAATCTGTCTAGCCATTCCAATGGTTTAGATGCACAAATGTACAGAAGTGATTGAAAAAAGTGTGTTGGTTCAAATAATCTTATTGGTTTAAGACTAACGTTCACAGCAGACGTACGACGCGACGGACAAAATATTTGTTTTGCCCAGATTTCGCTAATTAGAACTGCGCAATCCTTTAATTCTGAGAACACCTGTAGCCATCGGGCCCGGTGATTATAATAAATGCCTGATAATATTTAATTACTTAAAATAAAAGCTGGTGGATCTAAGCTCTAAATTCTTGACCCCTATAAGTTACGGCAGATGGAGAATTCACGATGTTTACTGCAAGTTTGAAACTTTAGTATGTATCGCAGTTAACTTGAGTCTGGAAATCCCTAGAAGTGTTATTTAATTATCATTGTGTGCTTTCGTTAACGAAACAAACTAAATAACAATCCTATTGTTACACATTTTAATGTCTTGCGTCCTTTAGGCTAAGTACTGTGTTTAGAGCAACAATCGTCACAAAAGTATGCCTTATCTTCTCTACAGAAACCAGCCTCGCATTTACCGAGAAGGGTCAAAACTTGGCTATGGCACCCTCTTGCAAATTCTAAATACAAAAAATAATGTACGGTACCACGAAAAATAAATCTATCCCAAACGTAGACAGTAAGAGTAAAAAAAGCTGATTTATCATATTGATTAAAAGCCAAATTGTAATAATAGAATGACGTGATGGCTCTACTTTGTCGTTGCAAGAAAAATTTTAAGTTGAAAAAAAGCTACAAAGTAGGTAAAGTTTGAATGCCTTTGCACAGGACATGTTTACGTGCTATTTAAGCGCCTAAGACGCAACAAAAGCCAGTTGTTATGTTATTGTATTTTGAGTTCGTTGTAGTGAACACATAGCCTCGCAGATATCCCTTGTGATTTTATTTATACATATACCTAATGTAAAAACGCCATATTTATATATTAGTACAAAAACAAATGAATAATTTTTGCTTCAATAAATGTTTTAGCTTTTTATTAGTGAAAAATATATAGTTTAATAAAATGTTAAAATGTATTTTTTTTTTACAGACAATATTACAGGTTAAGTAAAGCTCGATTCACATTCATTTATCCATTCTGCAATGATTTTTTTAGGTTAATGATTAAATATTATTGCTTTGATAATAATACAAATTTAATATTTATCATTACTTAGCGAGAGATTTTTCACCAAAGTCCTTAATGATATTGTTTATTCGATATTCCAGTTCAGTTGTTCTTATTCTTGTCCTAATTGTCCACGGTCGGCCCAGTCACCCGCTTAGAGCAGCCGTCAACTCTATTTCTAATTCTTCTGTTCTGCTGTTTCCATCCATATCCATCTCCTTCCTTGTTACCTTTATATAAATACCTTTTTAAAAAAAATATGCGTGCCAATATTTAAAAAAACAATCAAAAAATTAAGTTACAGAACTTCGTTGTAATGATACTAAATATTTTTACTTCTGGTTATTATATGATATAAAGGCAAGGCAAGGCAGAATAAACGGGTTCTCTTTTATTTACTGTAATTTCTTCAATTTAAAAACAATTTAGAAAATTCATTCAACCTACATGAGACATCACTTTACATAAAAAATAAACAGAAGGTAGGTAATGAGGTCATTTTAATTTTTGTTTTACTTACAACTCAACATGGGTCTTTGTGAGGAAATATCGCCATCGATTTTAGTTAAAGGCATATTTAAACTGCGGTATCGGCCGCATTCAAATGGACTGAATGAGATTTCTTTCACCAATTTTTGTACGGCAGAATTCACGATGGATCCGACATTTAATTAGTAGTCAGGAGTAAAAATTGTAATTTCAAAGCTTTTGTCACACCGCCGCGTCCAACTTGCGTCCTTAGAGACGTTCAAATTTGCGTCCGGCATGCGATTAATCTAATGATTAATCGCATGCCGGACGCAAATTTGGCACTTGCCCTAACGGGCGCGTCTTGCGTTTGGTCGCACGCACGTGGTTCGCTTGAACGCCCTAACGGACTCAGGTTTGACACCGCGATTTGGCGTTGCCTTAAATCTTTTTTATTGACTCATATTTTGATGAGCACAGATGTTATGATACCGTACGTTTTTTTAATAACTATACCTGAAAATTCCTATTAATACGATTGTTAAAAGTAAAACTGTATTTGCAAGGTGCGCGGTACTTGTTCACGCCCAGAGGTGGGAAGCTTCTGTTCTACGAGGGAAACACATATTTCGTGAACTCATCGAAGAGGCGAGACAAGTCTAGAGTCCTATGGTACTGTTCATCTAGGAAGTCGAGGAATTGCATGGCTTCCTTGTTGACCTTAAATGATATAGTGCTAGGACAGCCTCCAGTTCACACCCACCCGCCGAAGATATCCAATCTGTTTTCTACTGCAGCTTTAAGTGACCTCACCGAGTAAGACATCGCTTCAAAATAAGGGCGCAGTGGCCAAAGCTGGGTATCAGGAAATTCAGATCGCTATATGGCGGTCGTACTCGACAGAGAAATCCAATTACATTTTACTGTAAAAAGATGGTGACAAAGAGAGGGTTCCACACAATCGCAGTATACCTTAAGGGAATAGAAACTGGGAATGCTTACATGTTTAAGCGGACAAGTTATATTTGCCTTAAACAGCGTGTCCGACATTCAATGCAAATATAAACTCGTCTCTTAATTATTATACGATAACCAGATACGACTTCCCTGGTGCAGCGGTCTTGTCTGTCGGGACTTTGCTAGATACTACCCTACCGACAAAAGAGTGCTGCCACGATTTAGCGTTTCGGTACGATGTCGCGTAGAAACCGATTAGGGGTGTGGGTTTAATATAACTGCCATACCCCTAACAGGTTAGCGTTCGCGAAAGTGAAGTTTTGTTACACCCCCAGATGATTCGGATAAAAGAGTCTTAATAGATGGAATCATATCTCGTGTTAGTATGATAAAGGAACGTATAAAACATATCACATAGGTATACTGTGATTGACTGATTGGTGGAATCTGCACTGTGCGTTCCTATGCGCAATTGTTTCTGATGTTTTAACCAAAATTACATGAGCGCTGTTTTTCCTCCCAAACTATATTGTATATATTGTTACGATTTAGAGTAGCCAAGGACACAAAACCGCAGATAATGGCGTCAAAGTAGGTATTCCAATTGCTATGATAGGTAGTTAGGTACCTATACAGGCAGGGTTAACCAAAAAGCTATCGACCTCGTAGTTTCTATCATTAAAACTAACAACTTTTATGTTGTTGTTCAAATTCACTTTACAAATTCAGTATTAATTTATTTCATACAAAATTATAGATTATGTTATATCTGTAAAGTGACATTACACTATGAAACCAAATACATTTGATTGTACAACGTCGCGTAGGCGGGTCAGTGGCCGCACAATAGAGTCGTGGTTCGCGCGCCGCTGCCGATGTTGCATTACAGAGTAGTAAGAAGTAGAGAAAAACTATCGAGTTAAAAAAAATGTTGTAGAACAAAAGATGTTAGTTTCGGTGTAAGCAACGACAGGCCGAGAGCTTTCTGGTATTTTTAATTTAACCCTGTATAAATTTATAATGATAGAAAACACTGATTCAAACGTTACTTTTCGTACTTATAGTTTTGGTATTTGTTACATAAATTATTATTCATATACGAGGCTATTTTGAAAGAGGATATTTTATAATCCATAAAAATTATCGCCTAATATAATACCAGCAGGTACCTTTGCGCTGTCTGAATCTTAATACCAGACTAGTGAATCTCTTATGTACCCGTATTATACTGACTTAATCCATGAACATTTGCTGTGAATCAAAAATAACTTCAATTATTTCTAAAAAATGATTCAATAAGAATAATACGCGCATTTGTATAAAGGCAATAAATTTTATAAAATGTCCGGCACATATCAAATAACGTATTCGTTATCAAAGTTGAATTACTTCCACTCTTTAAAAAATTACTTGCATTTTTTGTACATGTTTGTTAATTATTGTTTTAATATTATCAAAGATTTTTTGGCAATAGGCCATAGTAAATCTGTGACCCAATTTTTCTTTAAATGTAACACAGCTAATGTTATGGTTGTCACTCCGTAATTTTTTCATGACAACTTTGTACAGTTATTTCTCAAAACGTAATGATCTCAAAAAATTGATGTGGATCAAAAGTTTTTCATTTTTATAGAAAAACTAATTTCTAAAAGCTTAATACCCCCCTATGCAACTATAATAGCCTTGTATATTGTGTTTACTCTAATTTTTAATCAAATTTCATTGTGTTGGGTTAGCTGTGAATGTTTTTTATTAATTTATTTTGTTATTCCTTGCAAGTTATATATTTAAAAATATTTAATTAATTTTTATGTGACCGCCAAAAGTATACAATGCCAAATATTTATAGTAAATTAATTATGTGCCATTTAAAAAAAATGTTCAATGATCCTAGTCAAATTATTTATTATATATATTTTCTATTGTTAAAATAAGATGCAACTTAATATATAATTCTGGGACCCTTATTGTGAGATTTGCAATCTAGCGATCGAAGTATTTTTCGAGTATGGAAATACTATCAAAATACTATCAAAGTAAAATGCACCTAATGTTCTTCGTTTTTGAGTCGTCGATATTCTATGTTTTAGAATTACTAAGATTGCGAGCGTATTCATCTCGTACTAAGGGTACACAGTTACATATAATTAAAAAAAAATAAACCCGGAAACGACTCTACGTTTTTCAATTCTAATAGATTAGTTTTAAAACTTTGCTACATGAGAAGAAATTATAGTCTTTAAACATTCCATATACATATATTTTTTAGATTGAAATAAGTACTTATTGTATGTACTTCATAAAATAATTACAAAGTGAGTCGACCTTTACTGTTCCAATATATGTAAAGCCAAAATTTTTAATTGTTCATTGTCATCAGTGCGCTTCAAAAGTGTTCGAAAATATTGGTTGGCTGTACTTAGAACGGGGTCTCATAAGGACCATCTACAGATGGGCATTAAACGTGAAAATAGGCTGTTACTATTTATATTTTTCATTAGAATATTTTTTCCCTAAGTCATGTTTAGTCGTTAATGATAAACGCTGATGTGATAAAGAAAATGACTTTGATAAATAAGTACAAACATTGTTTTTATTCCTATAACCTAGTCGTTGCGTTAGTAAAATTTTTACAGTTAAAACATCGAATCATGAATTTGAGTTTGTGTGAGCGAAGAGAGTGAAACAATTCGTTAAGTTTGGTGTTTGAATGAATTCGTTCCCGGCAGGCTGTGAATCGAATGGAATGGGTGATCGAGCTCCTACTGGTTCTACTTTAAGTTAAACTAGCAGCGATTGTGTTACCGGAATGCAAAATTTCGTCAGCATCGGCTTTATTTTACATAGGTTCCACAGTTTATTTTTAAAATCCAAATCCATCAGTTTATTTTTTCCGTTACAAAAAGATCTGTTTGTAATTTCTTCAGATCGCTGCGGTGATGAAATCTAATATAGGTAACAAACATACTTTCGCATTTATAATATTATTATGTATTTTTGTTACCCTAATCTATTTTATAATTTCACATAAATGCGATTACCTCACACAGGCTCAAATTGCTTGCATAATATAGAAACTGTACATAAATAGCTTTAATTTTAATGTGAACATCTATGCCAAAACCTGTGCCAAATTGTAACATTCATAAATAATTATTAATATGTAATATAATATTTTAAAAATGGACTGCAGTTTTATTTTAAACTCTTGTACGTACCCAAACTAACTGTTATTTACAACCAATAAATATTCCTCTCCAGAGTCCATTATCACTACTATTCTGTACTGTACTGATTCGTCTACTTGCAGCACTGCATCTTGCTCATGAGAGCGGAAAAGCTTCTGTCAGGTTTCGGCCGTGGCTAATTACCACCCTACGAACAAAGCCGTGTCGCTTGAGAAACCGATTAAGAGCATGGGTTTAATAAAACTGCCATAGTCCTAACAGGTTAGCCCGCACACACATTACATCTTAGACTGCATGGATACTGTCAGAAAAGTTTGTATACCAGCGAACGATAAAAACATTGAAAAAGTGATAACAACTTGTTATATTGTTATCAAACAATGACAAATTAAAAACAACGATGTTATCAAAATTAAGCTTAATTTGCTATACTCCGCGAAAAGCAGGATAATCTTTGTGGTGTAATTTATAATTTCTTCAATCCTTATACTCCACACCAAACAGATCTTCGGCAATATACCCTCTACGCACGTTTCGCTCCGAAACCGGAGCATCCTCAGGAGATGTTGACTTTACACTGAATAATTGTTATATTATGTAATAATTGTTTTTTTTTTTTTTTGATAATATATCATGGATTTCCGCGAAGTAACGCCTGCTTCTATCCAACAACGATGTTGTAAAGCCATTTTAAGACCATTTAAGACTAGTATCTCCTAACAAACTTGATAAATATGTGTATTAAAACCGATACGATCAAAAAAAATAAGTTAATTTTCTCAGTTAAAGTAATATAAAAACGTAAAGAAAAATCAGTTCAGTTTTTTTAAGATTATTTATTAGAAACAATATTGCTTACTTTATACACGTTAACAAAAGCAGTTCAAGATTATCGATTATAAAAAATATAGCTTTTACCTTATTCTATGTAGTAAAGGTGAAGCTTATCCCCACGAGAATCTTTGGTGTATCTTTGGGGTACAGAATAACGGGCATAGAAATCTACCTGCTCGTTCTGAGAACTAAAAAAACGAACGTCTAGACGTCCTGCCTTTTGATGTATTTCTATTAAAGGAGTTTTTGTTGAATACTCTGATTGCATTCAATGTGCTAAGCGCTGGGGCTACATTAGGCCGCGATACCACTTGCGACTATCTTTTTTTTTTTAATTTTGGTTTTGGACTTAAGTAAACTTGGTTGGTTTTAGATAATACTCAAGAAAAGTGCAATCTTACTTAATAATAAGAATGTAGCAGATTGGATTTTGTTACTGCTTCACGCCACAATGACTGAACCAATTTGGCTAAAATTTTTAAATGCAGATAGGGTGAGGTCTTAATTAAAACAAAAGCTATATTTCATCACAGGCTATTTAAAGAAATACCCATAGATGAACTATAACGACATTGAAAACTACACAGGATGACATTTTTTATTCCATCAGTTATTTACCTATTACTTCCACATTTTTTAATTCGATTTGAATCCAAATCGTAAAGGTCTCTCAGACAAATCAGAAATTAGTTTTGATAATTCTTTATTTTTTTATATAAATATGCAACGTTTTTAATAACGCTGCTTTAGTCGCATTGCAAATCCCAGACTAATGTAGCCCCAGCCTAAGCCAGACGCAGGTAGACGAAAGTTTGGGCATCAACGATTTCAAACACTACTTAATTTAAGGTTTAGAGGAATATCTTAACAATTGATATTAGAGATTTTGGGAACCTTTTTTGTTAGGCTAGTCCCAGGCGGGTGTTGGAACCACAGAGAAAAGAAATAAAATAGACGGAGGGCGTCCTCGCCGACATATTGTGTTCACGAATGCAGATCACACGCAAATTTGCAACGTTTAATTTGTACTAAAATGCCAATCGTATGTTAAAACTCTTTTTTTGAGTTGTAATGATTCACGGACCATGATTGCAAGTAGAAAACCATCGCCTATAAGTAAACAACACTTTGCATTACTTGCAAGGAACGAGCCCTAAAAAGTGCCGCCATGTTCCTAACAGACCGGAACTAATATTATTTGTTCGTGCCTGTTTAAATACTTACACATTTCATAGAAAATAATATGATTAATAGGAAGCCAACGAAACATATTGTCTTTGTAAGATATCTTCCCTTGTGATCTTAGGTTGTTGAGTCTAGAATGTTCTCCCGCTAGTATATCTATCTTTTTTCTTTTAGTTTAAGGCTGGAACTTGGAATGGATAAAAATAACGAATACCTGACATGTGATAGTACCTACGCAGCGTTAGCGGGAATGTGGTTTTACAAGGTTTTGATGGCATGCAACAGGTTTTTAGGGAAAAGTAACTGCGTATCATTGGACTAATTCAATACGTCAATGACAAGTAAAAGTTGCTTTACGAAATATTCAACCGCTTTATTAATTAGCTGGCTAGGATTTGACGTGCGTTTATACTTAATAAATTTAATTGAAATTCGGCTTGACGTCTGTTAGATAGGTACTTTAGTAATCACATAAAAAAGTACTTAATTCATTGGCACGTAAAATGCCTCCTATCTCATCGTATTCAAAACATAACACTCATACTAGTGAAAATTAGATTCTGGATAATTTATTGATGAAGACGATATATTTTACAATTAAATATTACATTAATATAAAGAAATATTTCACCAACTTGTACCTAATGTAAAATTTTATCATGTTTCTTCTAGATCTTCTTATAAGCTTAATTAATTTTTGAAATCGCCTCTAAACGGATGACTAATTTCTAGGCGCAGCGGTGTACCAAATCTACATTGCTGCTTGGGAGATGCTTCCTCTCTGATATAATAGAGGGGATTGGAGCTTAGACCCGTCACGTCAAAAAATGCAAGATGGCGGGCTTCAACATTATTATCACGTTATACTAACCGGGACCGACGACTTAACCTGCTCTTCGAGGCTCGACGATGGATAGCGCTATTTCCTTGCTCAGCTCCGTTAACTTGCAATTTAAGTACTTTAGTAGCAAAGATTTAAGAACGTACAGAAACTGTGTACACGACGTATATTGAAGTATCTAAAACCACTTCACTTTAGTAGTTTTTCTTAAACAGGCGGCTAGTCATCTCATTTTATTAATAGTTTACAGTAATTATGTTACCTCTATTTTTCTATACGTTTACCATAAAATGAAGAAAATAGGAAATAGTTTGTGGGCTAGCAATATTCCGCGGGAGAAGTGAGACGCGCGCGGGGCGTTTTCACTGTTTTTGAACATGCACCAAGCAATAATGGCTGAATGAGGGGTCTGTATGCTCTATGCTTACTATTTTATCTATTCTGTTTGGCTGTTTTTTTTAAATTTTGTTATCACCATACCCCATTGTAAAACCTAACTAATATTATAAATGACAAAGTGTGTTTGTTTGTTTGTCCTTTCTTCTCGCTCTAACTATGCAACTAATTCACTTCATTTTTGGCATAGAGTTAGTTGAAAGGACGCAAAGTAACATAGGCTACTTTTCATCATTATAATCACTTCAGGTCCTCTCCTGGGCACTGGTCTTTTGTAGGGAGTTTAAGATCCACGATCCTGGGGCTCCGATGTTTCCATCGGCTCCCAGCGACTCGCTTGATGTCGTCTGTTGGGGGCCAACCTTTACTGCGGCTAGGCTACTTTTAGTCCTTAGTAATTCTGTACTGCACGTAATTTTTTTGATTCCAATTACGTGTAGATACACCGCGCGGCTCAGTTAGTTATATGTTAAATGTAAGAAATATTCGAGTATACAGTAGTTCCATAAATGTATTGTAACGCTATATGCCTGATTCACTTGATTTACAATAACAGAATACCCTAATTAGTCTGATACAAAAGAATAGACATCCGTTATTGTTCACGGAACTCTGAATATAAAACAAAAAGGCTTAGACAAAGGGCCAGGTACTTACAATGGCCGTGTCGCTAAGCAGCGTCCTCGGGGCAACCCTTGGGCAGCTAATGGGTCTGTTATTTGATAGTGGGATACAGTGAGATGTTATTATCCGAATCCGCAATGTATCGAAAGAGTATTTCATGGACATCAGTCAGGTTAAAGGAAAAATCGGGGCATTTTATTCTCAAGTGAAAGTACCAACTCTGCACGGACAGTATGGAATTAAAAGAAATATTCCTTAAAGCACAAAAAATAAGAAATATCTACCTTATATATAGAAATATAAACTTGTGCCCCTAGCTCCATACGAAATCGCCGAATCTCCTTTATCTACTAATTGTTGCTAGCGACTTCGTTCGCGTGGAAATTTCGATGTGTATGCCTGTTAATCACGACCTCTGAACTACCACTCTGTAAAAAAACTGGCCAAGTGTGAGTCGGACTCGCTCACGGAGGGCTTAAATTCAAAATTCATTTATTACAAGTAGGCCCAGTCTATAAGCAATTTTGAAACGTGAAGTCAATCTGTTTGTAATGACTTTACCGCCGGTTCGGAAGGCAGATTCCACCGAGAAGAGCCGGCAAGAAACTCAGCAGTTACCTCGTTTTCAACATCATTTTACAGTTTAAAATCCATACCATTATCTTTGGGAGCCCCCTAAAATATTTATTTTATTCTGTTATTAGTATTTTCTGATATAGCGGCAACAGAAATACATTCACCTGTGAAAATTCAACTGTCTGACTATCACGTATCATGAGACAGACGGACGTATCATGAGACAGCAAAGTCATAGTAATAGGGGGAGTTTAACCTTTAGGTACGGAACTGTAGAATATTATCGCACGTGGTGGAGAGAAACACAAAAAGAACACTGTATATAAAATTGTCTTAAAGTAAAGTAATAATACAAAAATTGGTTGTAAAATGACTGAAAATTAACGAGCAAAAACAGATTACGGAATGAAGAATGGATTGTCTCTAAAAATACAGTTTCTGTCTGTGCCCTAGACAAAGCACCAAATATCTCGATGACTTGCTATAAGAAAAAAAACAAATCTATCGCACGGGATACGGATAAACGTGGTAGCCATGATGATTCCACACTTAAATCTATCTCTGTGCTAAATTTTATCCATTCAGCCGTTCTGGCATTCATCATCATCATCACTTCAACCGATTGAAGTCCACATAGATCTTTTGTAGGGAGTTCCAAAATCCGCGGTCCTATGCCGTTTGTTTCCAGCGGCTCCCAGCGACTCGTTTGATGTCGTCTGTCTACCTCGTTGGGGACTGACCAACGCTACGTTTATCTGTGCGGCGTTATTAAGTAATAAACATCCATTTCAATTTTCGAAATTATAATATTCAGTATTAATAATGATAATAATAAATTCATATACTACGACGATACACACGTCACCACCTAGCCCCAAAGTAAGCGTAGCTTGTGTTATAGGTACTAAGATGACTGATGAATATTTTTATGAATAACATACATAAATACTTGTAATATACATATAAACACCCAGACACTGAAAAACATGCATGTTCATCACACAAACATATTCCAGTTGTGGGAATGAAACCCACGGCCTTGGTCTTGGAAAGCAAGGTAAGGGTTAAGCTCTGTCACAAATAGCTACTACTACTAAATTATGGTATTTTTCGGTAATCATTAATTTAATTCTCAAGTGAACACCATTAGAAGGCATTCAATTTTCGTCCGCGGTAGGCCATACAGACAAACAATCATACGAACAATTACAGTTTGAAAAAATTAAGCAATTTTATATTTTTTTGAGATACATTACGCTTTGAAGTAATGATTGAAATTTGTTTGGTGAATCAAAAAATAGCTTATATATAGGCATTGGTCCGTTTTTTAGGCGGAAGATGTTTACGACGCATTACCATTTATTTACAACCAACTACATAAACAACGTGGATATGACGTAAAGTTGTAGGCCATTGTCTGACCGGACCACTGTTTTACATAATCATTGAAATTTTTGATACGAAGGACGTAAACTGAACAACTAGTACTCTTAGGTACATAACAAATCGAGCGCTACATTGCCAGAGCACTTTCGAGGACTTTTTCACGGTAAATTTATTAAGAAATTGTCTTCATCCAAAGCAAATAAGTTATAAATAGCACTATATGACAGAAAGAAATGAATAACACCATTTTTGGATAGTATGTATTTTGTTCAGAGTGTAGAGTTCTACACATCACTCTACGCTATCATAAAACAGTGTTACGCTATTTACGCTCTGACATTTTGAACGGTTCTGTCAATTAACCAGTGTGACAAAACAGTGCATAAATATTCCGACGTTACGCTGCGTTAATTTTAAGGCCCTACGAGCTGTACCGTGATACTTCAACTTCTGTAATAAACAGGTTACTAAGCGAAAATATATTTTCGGATCGGTAGGTAGTTCCAGATAAAAGATCGTTAGAAAAACGTTAACATTGAAATTTGATTCCTTGCCGGCGGATATAATAAATAATTGGGGGATATTAATAAATTTAAAACCTAGTAAAGTTCTAATCTCGAATTTCTCAAAGTATATTTGAGCTATTTCTTAAGAAGCAAACTATGCCTAATTTAATTATGAATGCAGTGACCTAAATATTTTCCTACTGACGAGGTTGATATTGTTGAATAGAATTAACATATGCATTACGATACACCTACCGGAGCGATCGAGGAAGTAGTATTAAAGTAAATTATTCTCATTATAAGCAAACAGTCATGAGTTATCTACTTTTTTTTCAATACAAGTAAACCTTTGTCTGTTATCTCATCTGGCATATGTGATTTTGCAGACTAAAATCGTAGCGGACTAACTTGTTAGAAGTATTTCAGTTACTCGTTGGCCTTAGTTATAGTCCGGGGATCCCGTTGTATACTTTCCAGACGTCGCCGGAGGATCATACTGGTACATGGGAAGGTTGCGTCGCAACCAATTTGAGTTCTTGAGCACATTCTGATACATATTTTGTTTACAGATAGACAGATTGCGGTGGTATTCCTAACTTGACTTTATAGTTTTGTACACCGCTGGAAAACAGCAAAGCGGCCATGTAAAAGAGGCCATTTTAATAGGTAAGAACTGGGACGTGTTTATCGTTCCATGAGAGTGCCACCGTGCCATTAGCTAGTGCCAAGTGCATTCACATAAAGATATTCCGTTATTCATTGTTCTACATAGCAATATAATTTTGTATGTCTTCGAATATAATTTTGGCTTTTTTATATTTTTTTATATCAATAAATGACGGACCAAGTAGATGGCCTGAATCCAGAAGGCAGAAGCTATGGCCTTTAATTGTAGCTACACTTCGTAGAGCATGCAAAAGATACGTGCCTCCCTGTTAACCTTAGGCCCAGGTGTTAAGCCTTATAATCCTGTAATTTCACCGGCAGCCATGCTTTTCAGCCCGGAACAAAGTATCGCAACATTGCTGCTTAGCGGCAGAAATAAGCATTTTACATTCTAAGTACTCGACTAGAGTTAAAAAATTGGCACGGGCTATCTGGTGAATATCAGTTATCAGCATCAAAAAATTAACGTCCTACTGATGGGCACAAAACTAAACACTCAAAAGTGTAAGCCCACCACGATGCTTCGATGCGGGTTGTTGAGGTTCGATTACTCTAAGTTCATGTTATTGCGAATAACTGGGACTGCCGGCTGGACGTGCCCTTAATAATATTAAACGGTACGGGGGTGGACACCAAATCCCGCTAATTCCCTAACGCTGGCTATTCCCAGTTTCTAAGAATTCTTTCCCGATCCGATACCCAAAACGCAGGACCTCATAATCAGATGCATTAAAGTTTTTTAAAGGCCCGCCAACCCAAGCTTTTAAGCAGCGTGGTGGATTAATCTTTTAGTTCTCTCTCTTCCATAACAGAGGAGTTCTGTGCCCAGCTATGAAATTTTAATAGGTTTCGGATCAGGATGAATTTATAAAATGAAACCAAAATCAACCATAGTACACTATATTAGGTTATATCTATAGTTCTTTATAAAGAAGAGTTTGTTTGTATGTTTGAGCGCTAAGGTCTGAATAAAGAATCATGGTATGACCTTGTTAACACGGGTACATACGCTGGGCGCAGCTTGTACATGATAATATTACTGAGCTTAAGATAATTCCCAAATTTCGACAACGTGAACAAAAAATATTGTGAGCAGCGCCCTCGTAGAAGAAAAGTGGAAGCGTCCCAAAAGACGCACTACGTTGTTATTCGTGATTCCTCAAGTGTTTTTAACGTTTACCACAAGATGGCGATACGTGTACTTAAACAGGTGTAAAATTAAACATAAACTTAAAAGTTTACTAATCTCAAATTGATTGTTTATTGATATAATGTTAAGAAAGTAAACTAAAAAGGTGCAGATTGAATTGTAAAATTTTGTAATTATTTCAAATGTTTTGTCCTTTGCAATGTTTACGGACTGTAGATTTGAAGTGCCTGACTTATGGTATATTTTTCAGTTACATGTTTTCACCTAAGGTACGGTAAGGTTGGAGAAAGTATTAATTGCAAAACTAAAATCCGATTAGCTTCTGAAGAAGTAAATTCTTCTATTGATATAAATTAAGTATATATTTTCATACTACTATGAATATGTGGTTATGATCTTAATTATTAATAATAAGTAATTATATAGAATTTACCGAACTTACACCTTGAAGCTGGATAAAAGGCATGCACTCGATCACGAAGGGGAATAATTTAATAAAATACCATCTCAAATTATCCGACATAATTTACGTTTACGTTTAAGGCAAAAAAATAGCAAATTTAAGACAAACAACTGATGACGTTTCATGGATTTCAAGCAGAGGTCTAACAGGTTTCAGATCCTGCTTATTCGCAAAAGATGAAATCTGATATTACGGTATCTTACCTGTGACGTGAATCCGAAAGGGAGTGACACAGGTAAGTCTGGATGACTTACCCGTTTCACTTACCCTTTCGGATTGATTTCTGAAAAATCCTGTCTTAGTGCTTCAGGGATTTATGTTCACGATTTCACGTTGCCGAGACCGCACAACGCTTTAAGTTGTGCGTACAGCGACGCTCAGTCGAAGAGTTTAGTTTGAAGAAATTTCAGTCAAGGTTTAACTTATTGAAATATCACTTGATTCTACGGCGAAGGAAAACACCGTAAGAAAACCTGCATGCCTGAGAGTTCTCCATAATGTTCTCAAAGTTGTGTGATGTCCACCAATCCGCACTGGGCCAGCGAGGTGGACTACGGCCTTAACCCCCTCTTATTGTAGGAGGAGACCCGTGCACTGTAGTAGGCCCGTAATGGGTTGATATGAGTCAAGGTCTCCTTTTCCCAATTCAAATTCAAAATTCATTTATTTCATGTAGGCCTACAATAAGTTCATTTGTAACGTCAAGTCTGTTTGTAGTGACTGCCACCGGTTAGGAAAAAAGGTTCTACCGAGAAGAAGCCGGCAAGAAACTCAGCAGCATATTTTTTTTAAATACTTGTATTTGACCGGTGGAAACTTGGGCTGTGTTTAGGTCACTGCAGAGATGCCGAATTGACTACCGGTATATCCAAGTGTTGCAGTGTTTGTACAAAAACGCCACTATGTCAGTTCGTATACAGGATCAGACTACGAGACCAATCCAATTGCAGCGAGGCGTGCGACAGGGAGATGTTATCTCCCCGAAACTATTTACCGCTGCGTTGGAGGACGTCTTTAAGCTTCTGGAATGGAACGGACTTGGCATCAACATTAACGGCGAGTACATCATTCAACTTCGGTTTGCCGACGATGTAGTCATAATGGCAGAGACTCTGGGAGACCTAAATACGATGCTCGATGGCCTCAGCAGAGCTTCTCAACAGGTTGGCCTACGAATGAACATGAGCAAGACGAAGATTATGTCTAATGCTCATGTTCCGCTTCAACCAGTAATCGTTGAGAACACTGCACTCGAAATTGTTGACGAATACGTATACCTAGGACACACGATCCAGTTAGGTAGGTCCAATTTCGAGAAGGAGGTGAACCGCCGAATCCAACTCGGATGGGCAGCGTTCGGGAAACTCCGTGCCATCTTTTCGTCAGGTATCCCTCAGTGCCTGAAGACGAAAGTCTTCGAACAGTGCGTGTTGCCAGTGATGACCTATGGCTCTGAAACATGGTCGTTAACTATGGGCCTCATAAGAAGGCTTAGAGTCACTCAGCGGGCGATGGAGAGAGCTATGCTCGGAGTATCTCTACGCGATCGAATCAGAAATGTGGAGATTCGTAGAAGAACCAAAGTTACCGACATAGCTCAACGAGTCGCGAAGCTTAAGTGGCAATGGGCCGGGCACATAGTTCGGAGAAAGGATGGACGTTGGGGTCCCAAGGTGCTGGAATGGCAGCCCCGTACTGGTAAGCGCAGCGTTGGTCGATCCCCAACGAGGTGGACAGACGACATTAAGCGCGTCGCAGGTAGCCGTTGGATCCAAGCGGCTCAGAATCGTGGAACTTGGAACTCCCTACAAAAGACCTATGTCCAGCAGTGGACGTCTATCGGTTGATGTGATGATGATGATGATGATGATTTGACAGGAAAACTCAATTGTACTTTGGCTACCTCACAAGCCACCTCTTTTAAAGAGTCAAGGTAATCTTAATTTTAATGCCTTTGAAGAACTTGTGTTCTTAATTAGATTGTTTAATAATCTTTGATGTTGAGATCGTTTTTGTTGAGCTGAAATCCCCGATTGTATCAATTTGGGAATTTATAATTGGCCATCAAACAGACAAAGACGTACCACCAAGAGTTATTTTAATTAAGTCAAGCCCTATCCGTATATGGAAGTTAGAAACTTTAATCTGGTCTGACTGACAGTCGAACGCTTGTTTGATAAATGACCCATCCACATCCACTATAACATTCCACTTATGAACTGAAGTTCTCTCTCAACGGAAGGATTTGCTCAAAATCACCACGCTGGGTTTGTGATCGCAGATGGTAGTAAAAGCACAGAGGACGCAGCTGCCTGATCTCCGTTATGTTTTCTTTAGTCGCCTCGTACGACACCCGCGGGAAAAGGAGGGGTGGTGACAACTGAATTCTGATCTACCGTCACCAAACGGCACTTGACTTATTCAATCGTAATCTATAATTCATTTGGTAATTATACAGGGTGTGATGGCGTTAAGTACGTGATATCTCGTCGCGGGAACCCCATGATAATCTACAACGGCGCTAACTTCATAAAAGAGAGAACGAGAGGCGATCGTACGAGATGGGTGTGTGGAAGAAAGAGAAGAAAACAGTGCATCGCCAGTTTAACTACAGTTGAAGGTGTCGTTATTAGAGTTTCAGGATTTCATAATCATTTGTTATTGTGAGACAGGACTTTAGCGTTTACATGTTGGATCTATATGCTGACAAAAGCGCAGGACAGGACATATACTATATGAACAAACATATCTTACGGGCTGTGTTAGGAGTATTTTTACGTGGTCAGAAATGAGGAGATCCGTAGGAGAACCAGAGTAACCGATATAGCTAGCTCAACGAGCCGGGAAGCTCAAGTACCATTGGGCGAGCACATAGTTTAGAGAACCGATGGACGTCGGGGGTCAGGCATGGCGACCCCGCAAAATTCAGCGTTTGTCGATTGCCAACAGGGTGGGCAGACGACATTAATTGAGTCGCTGGAAGCTGTATTTTGGAACTCCATTCATAATACCTATGTCCAGCATAGAACGTCGGTGGTTGGAACGATGAAGTTTTCGAGCATTGCTCAATTACTCATTAGATGTCGGATAGAAGGTCGTTGGGCCTTTTACTAGATGCTCAGGAGTCTGACAGTTCTGTCAGTGCACTGACTGCCTTGCTCTGCAAATATAGCTATGCAGTATTGCCTGCTTGTCAGCGGTTTAACCGTGAACGCTCAAATAAAATTAAAGAACATAAGAGACCAAAAATTACTCATTTATAAAGAATAAAACTTAGACTGTTGTATGTAATTATTATGAATCGACTTCGTTTCAAATTTTAGTCAATTTTATTAAATAATGCGGCCTTGGTAATTATGTAATTATGACGTTAATTTTATTCATTTAAATGAATTGTATCTGTAAATATAATGTCAAATTGTGCTTAAACCATTAGCATAATAAAATACTCAGGGAACAATATGTAGCGTTGGTAAAAATAAATAGTTAATATTATTATAGTTTAATATAATATTATGTAATATTTTGTGATAATTCGGTGCTAATAATAATAATGAACCACTTAGTTATAACAAGTATGTTTTTTTTAAATTGAAATGAAATTTATATAAGTTTGAAATAAAATTTAATATGTTTGTTCTATATTTAAAAAGTTATATGTTAAATGCTTCGTTGTTTGTTCAACTATGGAACAGATGGTCATCCTCTATATATAAGATCAATTTAAGTTTCAGTTATTATAACTAACAGTTGATAATTTCGTTAGATCTCACTTTTCCCGCCTTGGAGTAGCGTCGGGTGTTTAAAAGAATGTTTCTTTCTGAGAGAAAAGAGATCTGTGTAAGGATGCAAAATTATTTATCGAAGTTGTCTAAAGTGAGTGACTTGTCTACTCTTTATCGAAAATATTAAAATATATTTTTTATAACTATAAAGAAACAGTTATTGTATTACATAGAAGATTAGGTATTGTTTGTCCGATTAATTAGTCTGATTAATAAAATAGGTTATTATTATTTTAAAGTGACCTGTCATTTTACTTAATACAAAAAAAAAAAAAATTTCTTTTTTCCTTCATATATTTTTTATAATTATTAATTATTAATTATAAAGAAACAGCCAACAATCTTATGAATAAACGTTATAATATTTTTAAAGTGATCTTTTTAATTTATATTTACAACTTAATTTAGCATGTGTATTTTTCATTTTTGTGACTGTCTTGACATTTGCGATGTCCTTTTAAACAGCTAGCGTAGGGTAAATTTCTCACG
Organism: Pararge aegeria; assembly: GCF_905163445.1. Classification (NCBI taxonomy): domain Eukaryota; kingdom Metazoa; phylum Arthropoda; class Insecta; order Lepidoptera; family Nymphalidae; genus Pararge; species Pararge aegeria. Next base: position 15,180,789 of record NC_053189.1, read on the forward strand.
AAATGTATCCTACGCTGAAAATATATTCGCAAAACCCACTTAGGAGTTCTACTTGCACTTTAAATCACAATTTGATCATTAATGATAAGTTTTTACCCAATTCCTTTTTAATACTGTCTTAAAACACTGTCACTGCCTTACAACTGATTAAATTTTGTTAAACTCTTGTCATAAGTAATTAATCTCAAGTTCAAGTACTTTAAAAATAAAAAATATTCAAGAAAGCCTACCGTGATAGATCCGCTATGTCAACTCAATATTTAGGAATAATTGTGTTTGTTTTACTTTGCAGGGAAATGGTGGAAGCTTGCGGCCTACCATGGTATGGGAAAACGTCAGTTCTCGTTCTATGATTTGGAAATTGCTCTCCACCATTGTTCTAATGACTAGACGAGTTATCAGAACGGATTTTATGAAAACCATGATACCAGTCTCCTAGGATATTGTGTCAGCGATATTATAGTGCAAGAAATAAAATTATATCAGAGCTTTTATCCAAACCAATAAATAGTCCCTGCTAATGAACAAAAATAGCTTTTAGCTATATGCATTTAAAAGTATTAACGGTACTTTGTCTGTCCGTCTGTCTGTTTGTTCTAGCTAAACTCCAAAACGGCAATATGTATTTTAACGGTACTTAATTACACTGGCAGATAGGTTATCTTATTAAAGGTAATTTAGGCTACTTTTATTACAGAGAAAAACCATAAAGGTTCCGCGCATATAATTAAATAAAAACCAATAAATATTCGATTCAAATATTAAAGTTTATACTAATAATAACAAAGGTTCTATAACATTTTGTTTCGATTCTTAACGAAAGAACACGATTATATACTTTTCGTTTCCGTTTTTTGGCAGACTATGCAACGTTAAGGTTCGTGCTGTATGTGTTATGTAGGTTAGAATATATGTAATTTAATAGAAAGTTAAAAGGTTGTACGCGGAAAAGGCCGATGGAAACCGCTTTATAAAAGGCGGCCGATGTCGTTTAATCTAATCATCAATAAATAGCTCACTGCTGGACTAAGGAAAAGATCCCAGCGGGAGTCTTTGCCCATATATACCTGTTATATGGGCAGACGGGTTGGTGATCGGTTTAGATTACAATTCAATTCAATTCATGGTCTTTATTGTAAACTTCGGTTAACTTGGGTTCGTATTGTAGTAATATACAACTAGATTCTGCATAACAGTGTGCAATATCACTTCTAAAATGTACTAAAATAAACAATTCTCATCCTACTAAGACTGAGCGATGTCATTAATCTCGTCCCGTCTTCACGTCACGATACTCAAAAAGAAAAATAATATGCATAATATTTTAAGCCTAAAAGATTTTACAATAAAAATGCCAATAAAATAGATGGTAGCAGTAGCAAAGAGATTTCAATATTCGCACTCCAGAATATTGTACGAAAGAGATGGCACGACATCGCCCACCATTTATAAATCTGGTCTAGTATCTTTGCAGTATTATTAGACTCTTGTGACAGAGCCCGTCTCAGGAAGCATTAGGATTACGCTTTTATCTGCCGCAAAGCAGCATTGTTGCAATGCTGTGTTCCATTCTGAAGGGCGTGGTTATCGGTGTATAACAGGTCTTAACGCCTCAGGATGATGGATACATGGCAATTACAGGACGTGTTACTTGCGTGTCCTGCGAAGTGTTCTGTTTAGGCAATGAATTTCCCACCAGGTGAAACATCTGCTTGGTCCTTCTATTATAACTATAAAAAAACATTCTTTAGGCACGGGTTATCTACTTACAAAGTTCTAACTTTTATGGGCTTTGGACAATAATGTTTTCGTGATATTAAAAAAGGTTTCGTGATAGTTATACTTAGTGAACATTAGTATGTGTCATATTTTATGTGCTTCCAATATATATATTTTGATGTGAAACATCTATAGGCGGAGGGTAAACCAGATTTTTGGCTTGGCGACACTGGCCGTGGCGACGCATCGCCACGCCATATTGAATTTTTGTATTTCGTATGTAACAATACAATTTTTAATGTTGTAATAAAACAGTCATTATTAACCGACTTACAAAAAGGATTAGTTATCCATTTGGTTAATTTTTTTTTATTGTGGAACAAATTTGTAATTTGTAATGAAAAAATCTTTTCAGTATGCAATATCTGCAATAACTTACAGAAAACAATTTCGATGTTTCACATCTGCCAGGCGTCCCGTGACGGTTGACAAGTTTTTTATAAATTAAGGATTACTATTATTATTAGAATAAAATTATTAGTTGGCTGTCCGTTTTATTCTAGTCGTCAAAGTGATTAAATTGTTCCTAACTGACGATAAGTATTATATTATTTTAAGTATAAGTACATATGAATTAATAATTGAGTATTATTAATTAATGGTTGGCTAGAACGGTTCCTTATTAAAATATTTTTTGGGACCACTCTTCATTAATATAAATAATGTCGTAGGAAAATCTGGATTTTCTGGTTTGTGATGATCAAGAAATATTTGAGGTTTATTCCCGTTGTTAAGAAAAATAGAATTAATAAAACGACAATAAATAGCTAGATTTTGGACCAACGACATCCAGTTTACCTCTTGAGCTTATTTTTATGGGTACTATTTTTAATTATTGTGATTGTTGCACTTCTACACTTTTGTATATTTAATTTGCTTTTTACAATAAAGGTTTGTTAAAATATTCTCTTTTCATTTTCCAATTTGTTGCCATTCATAACCATGTTACTAAGTAAAAAGTGTTATGTAATAAACTGAAAAAAAAAAAACAACGGCCACCATATTACGGAATTAACCATACCATTGAATCGATAGATTGGCGAGAATGATAATCTGAATGTATGTATAATAATTTATCTTATTAATTACACCTATCCAAAGAACAAAATGAGAAAAAGTAACCGTATTTGGAGTCAGAAATATTATTGTCTACAGAGATTTTCATATAGGTATTAATGTCCATTCAAAAGTAAATCCGTCTGTCTGTTACGTTTTCAAGCCTTAGGTGCTGAACTGTGATACTTTGTAGCCCCGATTCCCGCAGGTTTAAAAAATATTATTCAATACAAGGTACCTACTTAATACATTTTATTATGTTTGTACTTTTATTTTCGTTTCTATCAGTATAATTACAGAAAATCCGAATTTGTTGCGAACTTTTTTTTCGAAGAAAATGTTATGTGGTTTAAAATTTAATTGTTAATATAAATGATTATTTAAACTGAAGCGATTAAAGGGTTTAGCGTTAAATAACGAATATTAGTTCTAGTTTGAAATGCACTGGCTGGCTAAGTCTTTTGAAGAGAACTTCTCAGATGAGGTTGCGTTTTGAACCTACGTGGCTTTTAATTTTTTTGTTGACAAAGATATAATTCTCTGCAAATGAAGAGTCACCTTCTCAAAATTTCCATAGTATTACCAAGCCATTCAAAATTCTTTGGATAGAGATATTTAAATTAAATTTAAGCTCTAATCTACCGACTGTTTCAGAGAGCGAGGCGATCATGATACCAACTAAGAAGAAACACCTTTTAATGTTGGACCAGTACACTTATTCTCAGATAAACTACAGTGAACGATGGATCTGTTCATCATCGAAGGCCCAAGGTTGCGGTGCGAGGATCAGACAAATGCAAGATGGTACCATCATCAGAATTTCTACGTATCACAACCATCGCCCGCCTCAGTATATAATAAAAGATGGGCTATACATCAAAGTTTAGTACGGACACAACTTAAAATGGTCAATGTTATCAACCTATTACTGACCCGTAATATTTTAATTGCTTTAATTAAAAACATCTTACAAACTCCGAAAAGTTAGAGGTGCTGTGTTCCGGTCTGAAGAGCGTGGGTGCCGGTGTAATTACAGGCACATTCGGCTTAATACCTACGCCTCGGGGTGATGGACGCTGGACAGAACTTTGCAGGATGTGGTCCCTGCATGCCCTATTCAGTGCTGCTCTATTTATAAAAAATGGTTTTCCACTCACAGGAAGGAAAAAGAAAAAAAAAAGGTACGTGCCGGGTCAAACCCAGTCTCCCTGAAAGGCTGATTTCGTAAGTAATGGTAATGGTAACCGGGATCAACGGCATTACGTACTCTCCGCGACACGGGGACGGATACCACCCATTTCCTAACTCCGGGCTGGGGTAGGCTCAGCAAAGTTCAGTTAATAACATGTCTTGGTCCGGCCTGGGAATCGAACTCAAGACTTCGAGATCCGTTTAACTTGCTAACCACTAGACTAAGTCTAGACTTATAAATTGTAAAAACGGAGTTATGTCTTGCCGGGTTATCGTAAAGCATTCCGTCTGCGGAAAATCATCCGTAATGTTTTGTAGAATTTTATTTTAGTTCATTATCGTCCTCCTCCCATCGACCGGCCCACTAAAGAGCACGGGTCTTCTCCCAAAATGAGAAGGGGTTAAGGCTACCTCGCTGGCCAAGTGCGGATTAGTACACATTTTAGTTTATTAAGTAATAATTACTATAAAACAACCGTCCAAAGTTATTACTTAATATCTTTAATTTTTTTTATTATTTAAAGGTAAATTGATCATTCTTTCATTTTATTGTTGGGTAGAGAAGCACAGTTTTTCTTTTGAGTTTTATAGAATAGTATAATTATTTCTTGCGGATTATAAAAAAGTTTAAGTTAAGTTTCCCTTGTATCATTTTGTACTTAATAAGAATATATTTTATTTCCTATTCTTATTATTTGTTGTAAAAACCTACCTGGTCCTTTGTTCTTTAGTTTTACTCAATCTCTCCAAAGCATATCTTTGGAGTAAAGTCTAAAAAACTGTATTAAATAAGCAGTGTAGCATTTTCACAGGACCATATTATATATTTCTACATCAAGAGGACTCTATTTTACTTTAAAAATAATAAAACTTTGTGTCCATAATTTTTTTTTAATTCTCTAATGTTTAGTTTAATTATAAATTGTATCATTTCGAAAATCACTTTAGTAACGAGACAACAATGTTCTTATCTGAATGTTCTATGGATAGAGCAAAAGTAAAAAAAAAAATGAGAGTTTTTCAACGTGGCCTACGAAGAGTGTTGCTCTATTTATCATCAGGTGGGTCATATGCTGGTTAGAAAATAAACTAAGATGTGGCAATTTATGCTAAGCAAAATTCAGTAACAAATATATATTTCGTTTGATAATTTTCTGTGCAGGAGTCATGATACCGACCCGAAGTGGTAAGAAGTTCTTGTTTATGCTGGACTCGTACACATATTCGCAGATTAACCGCAGTATTTATTGGGTATGCTCGTCAAAGGCGCAGGGGTGCGATGCGAGATTGAGGCGGATGCCTGGAGGAGAAGTCATAAAAGTTCACACCAACCATACGCACTGTCCGCCTAAATATATAAATAAGAATGGGAGATATTATAAATTGTAACTCTAATACAAGTTTTTATATGATCCTTTAATAAACACTGATACCTAAACTAAGTATACCCGTCATCACCCCCCTCACATGAAATAATATATTGTACAATAACGTAACATGAAATAACTAATTTAAATGTAATAAGCCAAAATAAGATTTTATTTAATGTAACACTATATGTATGTGTAATTGCGTAATAAAATATTTTCAAGAAGATTTTTTTTTACTAAGAAGGATTTACATTTTGTCAAATAATGTTAACAGAAAGGTAATCGGTCAATGTATAAAATCCCTCGTCTATATGTATAGTGCCTACGATGGGCAGGAACTATGTTTACTATGCACATTTCTTGCAGAAATTGAAAAGCGTTTAATTAGGGATTATTTATTATTTTAAAAGAGTTTAGTACAGTAATAGTAACAGTTATAATTTTTGATAAGAAAAATGTTTGGCGCGAGCGGAATGGATTGAAGCTCTCGCCAAAGCTTTCCGATTTTTTCCTGACCTAGCATAGCTGCGATTTATTTCAAATATTCGTAAGTTAAGTTAGAGCTTAGATAATCAAGTGCCTAATGATACTTATTTTCTGTGAAGTAATGCGAAACGCATAGTTTCGAACTTTTAAATAGATTTTGATATTTGTGTTATTTATTTACCCCGTCATGAGGTTTAAGCCCCATTATGTGTGGATTATACTTTAGCACGTAGCCTGCATGTAAGGTAGTAGGCACGAAGCCTGTATGTATTGTGGTAGTGGCACGGAGGCCGCTGCTGCCTTTTATATTTCCCCAGTCACCTCGTGCAAAACCTGCGGGAAGACAACTCTATTCTGATTTTCCTTACAACACATCACCACATGGCTTGTAGTTTTTAACGCCACAACGAATAATTATTTGTTTTGTTGTTGGTGTAGCCTTGAAACGACGAGCAAAATGCTGACGCAAATAAATGTGTTTAATTTAGTGTGGGTGTAATAAGCTTTCTGAAGAGGATATGAAAGCTGATTCTCATATCAATTTATAATAATAATAAAATATTGATCTCAAGTTCCTATTAAGTGTTTTGTGTACTAATTTCTAGTGGTACAGAAGAGTGGATTCTGTGCAGTTTGCCCAAGAAGGAAGAATAGGCGGTCGAAAAAAGCGTGTACTTTGTGTCTTCGATTACTTTGCACCGAACACGTAACATTTATGTGTCAAACGTGTTATAAAAGGCACACTGTTCCGTGAAGTCAAAATCCTATGAAATTTTAGAGCTCGTTAATAAAATATTAATTATTTTAACCTGACTAATAGTCGGTTTCAACCTAATTTTAGATGTCTGTCTTGTTGGAAGTTGCATTTGTGTTCCCTACATAAAATAAACCTATTTTTTTATAACACAGATATTGTTTTTAATATAAAATATAAATTTTTTCCTATTATAGATTGATACTAGGTTTATATAACAACAAAATTAAATGTAACAACCTTCTCAATATACTGTCCCGCACCGGTACACCAGAAGTTGCAAATCCACAAATTTTTTTCATATCCCGCTTACTAAGTCCCATCTCGGAAAACATATATTTGCGAATATCATCGAGTTACACTTATCGGTGAATTGAATTTTTTGTCAAAAATTAAGTTTACATGACTCTTTGTCAATGCCATGTGCACTTGTAATTGACGTGCATTTCAGTCCGTTTTTGTGTGTGTGCTATATTTAAAACGTGTACTATGCATGTTGATAATGCTCTTAAAAAATAAATAAATAAATAAATTAATTAACGCTGTAAATAATTTCAAATGGTGTGAGCAATTTGCTCGCGCATGTGCCAAAGTAAGCTAGTCATTATTTTAAGTGTGCTTTCTCACGAGTTAACTGTCCTCGGAAATCGGTCTACCACTCATCATCATCATCACTGGTAGCTACTACGGTCGTAGCTATGAGTGGTGTGCAATCCATACATGCCTAAAAGCACTGCCCAACGTAAAGTATTCTCAGAACTCGTATTTGAGAAACTCTCCCTGGTCAGGAAGTCTATTACTCTTACGAGTTACGGGATACTATTCCTTTCAGATAGTGCAGCAATCCATATATGCGTAAAAGCACTGCCCAACGTAAAGTATTCTCAGAACTTGCATTTTAGAAACTCTCCCTGGTCAGCAAGTCTATTACGCTTACGAGTTACGCTATTTCTTTCAGATAGTGCAGCTGTTATGATACCAACCAAAAGTGGTAAAAAGTTTCTGCTAATGCTGGACGCTTACACGTATTCGCAGATCAACTACAGCGTTCATTGGTTTTGTTCGTCAAAGGCCCAAGGATGCTCTGCAAGGATAAGACGCATGCCTGGGGGAGAGGTCATCAAAGTGAACACCAACCACACGCATCCCCCACCAAGATATATTATTAAGGATGGGAGATATTTTAAAATAAGCTAGTTGCGCAGATATGTATGTGAACCGTCTAATGCACGCCACATTAGTAAATCGTAAACGATTAGTCTACGACTATTTATACCATTAAAATTCTTAATTTCTTATTAATAATGAAATGCATTTTGTTACGTAAATTTGGACATTTACGTAACAAAATAATGTGTGTATATAACACAAACATAATGTGTGTATATAACGTATTAAACAAGGGCGAAGAATGCGGTCGACAGCTAGTTGAAAATGAACGCTTATTATTATATAACAAACGCGTCAGTTTGAGGGACTGAGCATGGAGAAAGTAAACTCTTACGAGTCCCATCTGTTTAGAAAAAACGGTGATATCCGGTTTGCCTGGCCGGTATCCGGCTGGTTTTTTTCCTTGGATACCGAGTTCGAGCCAATACCACTATCTTTTCGAAGTTATACACGTTTTGAATTTCCTTAAAGTTTTCTATAATGTTCTCAACGGATGTAAAGTCCGTGGTAGACTACGGCCTAATTTTTTCCCATTCAGAGAGAAGACCCGTGCCCTGTAGTTTTATTTTCAATAATAATTTTTGTCATTGATCGACCACTGACACAAAACTATTGTAATAGCAAATTTGGGTACTTGGTTAACGATATTGTAATCTGATTTTAATGCAATGTATTATAGACACCTCTTCCATGAGTCTAGGTATCAATGCCCTAGTAAGGTATACTGAGATAGATATACGTATGCATTTGAAATTGTTTCATTTATATACTTCATTAATAAAGTGCAATTATATTCTACATTTTTATTTGTTTCTTATTTAAAATACCTGTCTATTGTAACGACTAAGCATCATATTAAAACATTCACAACATCATAGAAAAAAAAAAATCAAATTTGTGCAGGTATAAGAACAGAGAAGAAATCCCTCATAATGATTGACGGGTATACCTTCTCGCAAATCAACAAGAGTGTCCATTGGTTCTGCTCCTCAAAGGCCCAGGGTTGTGGAGCTCGCATCAAGCATACACCCGGTGGTGAAGTTTTCAAAGTCAATATCAAACATACTCATCCTGCACCGAAGTACGTTATCAAACATGGGATATATTTTGAAGAATAATTGTCTGCAAGCTGACCCTATGAAATCCAAAATTGCAGGATACTTTGAGGATCTCTACTAGTCTACACCTATATTTTTTGAAATGTAGCTAGTGTAACCAACTACAGAAACACTAGGGCACGGGTTTCCTTTAATAAAATGACTTTAGGCCGTAGTCCACCACGCTGGCCAAGGGCGGATTGGTAGACTTCAAGCGAATTTGAGAACATTATAGATAACTCTCAGGCATTCAATTTTCTTCAGGATGTTTTCCTTTTCTGAAGCAAGTAATATTTAATTGCTTAAATAAATAATATGATTCTTCTTAACCATTTTACCATCACAAGGGCATCTGGCGGATTTCCATACAAATATCATCACTATCCCACGAACTAGCACAAAGCGCTTTGCGCGTTCTTTTCTCATCTGCATGGCTAGGAACGCCTTTACTAAATCTGTATTTCCTAATTCGCATATTATTTCATCGTCATTCTCTCCTGCTTTTCTCTCCCGATATTTGTCCGTCACTTAAAACGGTCTTGTGTTATTACCTACAGGCGTTAGGCTAAGAGTTTTCATGTCATCGGACACGGTTCTAGTCCAGGTCCAGTGCGCGTTCTCTGCCTCTTTTGCCCTCATTTATAGCCATTACTCGCTGTACCATGGGGCTTTTGTTTGTATGCCCATAACAGCGCGATTGCGTACTTCTGCAACTTTAAAAGAGCCCCAGCCCAGCGCTCCATCTTCATTTTCGTAGCATGCATTTTCAGTTCGTTTACTCTTCCTCATATAGCATTCAGACTCATAGATCAAAACCGGTCTTACAGGTCTTTTGTACGCGGTGCTTTCGGTTTTAATTGGCATTTTCGGATCACAAGTAAAGGACCTCATTTGAGCCAGTGTTAATTCTGTTTTGAATTTCATCATACGTATCAATGAAATAACAGCGTCTTAATATCCTTAACGAAAGCGCGTCTCATCTTAAGATTGACATCTTTATTTAGTAAGATTGAAACCGTGAGCACCATAAAATAAATATCAATCCCGAGTCATTATATCCTATTCAAATATGCTATTTTTTTGAATTGTATATTCTTTTGGGAGTAGGTATATCGAAGTTAGATAATACTCGTTATATATAAACTGAGAATTGTCGTCTTTCTCAATGCATGATATAATTCTTGTCTCGATTTTAATTTACATTTAGGTATGTGTTTACAGCATTATGAATTATTTACTCTTGTGATTATATTGCTTTATTTTTTGTAGTCTAATAAAACCAATAGACACAGAAATGAACGTGTTTTTTTTCTATAAAAATCAATATAATATAAGAGATATTGGCTTAAAAATGAAAAGTACTGTTAACCTGTAAGTACTAACTGTAGTTTTGGGTTTCGTATTGAGATATCGGAGCAACGAATTGAATATATCACTAAATTTTACTATTATTTCAGACGTGCAGTTTATACCGACGGAAAAGGGAAAATATATTTTGGTGCTAAAAGGTTTTACATATTCCCAAGTCGGTGGGAGGTTTTTCTACTGTTCCTCAAAACATATGGGCTGTAGGGCAAGAGTACGGTATATGGCTGGAAAGCTGGTGGCATCAGGTGATGAGCATAACCACGCGCCTCCTTCTCATGCGCGTTGCGGTAACGGAGCCTTTGTACAGTTAAGACCAAGATCTCAAATTCTCAAATTCCCGCCTATAACCTCAGCCATACTCCCTTCGCCAATCACTTCCCCTAGAGCTGCCTCTCTAGCTCTCCACGCTTTAAACTTCCCGAGAATCTTGCCCAAAACAGACTTATGGCCTCCACCGGCCGAAGAAAAGAAGGAACACTAGTATTTTATGGAAATGTAGGTAGCGTAAATATTTCTATCATAGATGTATTGGGCTTCAGCGGTGATTGCGTGGACATTTGTATTAAATGTTAGCGTAAGTCATAAAGTTGTAAGCGTAGGACATTTGGACGATTTGTAGATTTAGAAATTGGGTAGTCGTAAGAATGCAAATGTGACTTAAAATATAGAAATGCCGAATTAAGGTAATGGTGCTGAAATGCTGATTCAATTGTACACAAATTCTAAACTGAACTTAACTGACAGCCCTGCATAGCTAGCATGGGCAATAGAAAATTATCTCCCCGGGGAAAGGATAAAAATTTATCTTCTCCCACAGCTGTATCAATTCTCAGAGCATTGGCGCACAAGTGGAAACAATATCCAAATATGTGAAATAATAAACGGGGATAAACCTCTCCCGTTCCATGTTCCCGTACTTTAGCAGGTGGAGACGTTAATTATATCCCCTGTCAAAGAGTATAATCATATAATTTTTGACTCCTGCCTTTGCTCTGAGAGTTGATAAAGCTGTGAGTGAACATGAATTTGTATCCTTTCCCCGGGGACATTATTTTCTCCTGCCCATGCTGGCCGTGCTGCGGGAGATATTTTTCTACCTAGGGAAAGGACAATCTTTATCTACTGTTAGCATCAATTTTCCGAGCAGGCGTACGTGTGGAAATAATATCCAAATAAAAATAAGTATAATAATAAACGGGGGTAAATTTCTCATGTTTCCAGACAATGGCAATACTTTGAAACCTATCAGTTTCAGACTTGTAAACAATCGTATTAGCGCAAATGGATAAGATTTCTAAATCTGCAAAGTGCGTTCGTCCGTTGTTACGTTGAATTGTTAAACTGCTATCCGACAGCTGATTTAAGTGGAAAACGTGGAATAAAACGAGTCAGAAGTATTGGACGTGGTCATATTTGACAGCGTCCGACATTTGGGCATATTTGTGAAATTTACGAAGCGATGAAATGATTTTTTTGTCAAGGGAGGGCTAAAATAGATAAGTGTTTAGAATATTATAGTTAGGTTTTTTATTGAAAATGTTATGAAAATATGTTACCCATACCCAGGGTACCAGGCTGATCTATCTACTGTCAGGTATAGCAGTAAATGGGTCAGCAATTTTAAAAATTGTGATTTCCATATTTGACTCGAGCCTTGAATCTTACGAATTTATTGTCGAAGGCTGCGTCGAAACTTCCACCATGCCGCTGCCGGTGTGAAGGGTGTGGGAGCCGTTATAATTAAAGGCACATGAGGCTTAACACCTTCGACTATGGTTAAGGTACACAGGGCGGTATGTTACAGGACATGTTCCTTGCATGTTTTGCGAAGTGTTGCTCTGTTTATAGGCAATGGTTTTCAATTTACCATCAGGTGAGCCATCTGCTTGGTCCTTCTATTTTACTATTACATTACCAACTCGCGTTAATAAATCACCTATCTGATAGCAGTTTCAAATTCGAGACAATTGTTATTTTTTATCAACGAAAATAAACAACGAAAGTTGATAGTATGTAAACACTAAACTATTTAATGATCTCTAAAAGTCTATGTAAATACTATATTTGGAGAAGCTGTGCTGTTAGACACATAGGCTTAGCTTTCGGTGATATCTCACTATACGTAATCTTGGTGATATTTTTAGTAAGTAAATTATGAGCCTTACGATATTATTATATACCTAATATACTCATTCGTTAGAATGATTCTTCTACTTACAAATGTTATTTTTTAAACTATCGTTTGTATATTTTTTATTTTATTGTTTATTATTATTATTATTATTATAGACTGCTGTATATGAATAAATTTTTGCTTAAAGTATCACGATTTATTTTTAATTTGCACAAGCATTATTAAATTGTACGTCTTGTAAGAGATCAATATTAATGCGTAGCAAAAACTTAAGTAATGTAAATATAAATGAAATCATTCGGTCATTCCAAGTACCTGCTCCACACGGGAGTCGACATTATCGACAGCACTTTATTAGCAATGAAGTTACAGCAATTCACACCCAAGATTTTTTATTGTTTTGGTAATACTTAAAATTTATAATAACTAAAATAAACCTGTGAGCTTAAGTACTTCCGTAAAAAAGGAATTAAAAAATCAGTTATTTTATACTTTTTAACTCTTCATTAATGCAATACGTACTAAATTCCGGCAATGCTTTGTTCGTTCTCACTGCAGTGGATACAATGAGGTCTAACTAGAACCGTATTTGATTTGCAGGCAAAGTTCACTAGTTTACGGTTTGATGGAAATTCACAATATTCAAAGGATTATACATTTTATAAGATGACGAGATGATGTGTGCAAAAGTATTTTATTTCCAGGTGCAGAGTTCCGTATAAACAGCCGAGGCAATCGCTATTTATGTATAGGTGAATATAAATACAGGCGCGAGTATCAGTCGGGCCAGCGGATATCGTGGAGGTGCTACAAGAGGGGTTGTCCAGCCACTGCCACTACCATTGCTAACGAATTAACAGCAACCAAGAATGAACATGCGCATTAAATACTAAATTCCTGTTTAAATCAGTGGTACAGTAGACGGCACCACGGCAGACACTAGCAGGTGTGTGATACAGACGAGACAAAAAACCTTGTCCAGTACGATTCAAACTAAAAACTTTGGAATCAGCAGAGGTTAGTGTGAAATTACTTGCGAAGAGCAAGTACCCAGATTTTAACCCGTTTGGTGCAACATTAGGTACAAATAAATATACAATATAATTAATTTTGCGGCAAATGGAATACGGGTCGGAAAATGGACCCATTTTCCGACCCGTATTCCATTTGTACGGCGACTTTCATCAGACAACACAGATTCTGTCGTAGACCCTCCTCGGAATGGAGCAAGAAAGAAAACGGTTGTTACCTACTAAAAGATGACGGTTATAACAAAAATATATATTTAGGTACCTGCTGAAGCAACCTATATCATGCAAAATATCTTATTTAGTATTTTAGGGAAAAATTATAAATTTTTTAATACTTACCTAATACTTATTCAAATTAAGTATACATAACAGTGTGCCTTTGATTAAACATTATTTACCTTTTAAATTGTTTTTATTGTTCAACCCCTTCACATCGAGGACTTTTCTGTAATTAAATTTAAATTTTGTTTGTCGTTTGTATACCAGCCAATGCTTTATAGGAACCACATTGAGTACAAGACGACTTTTCCCGTATTTTTTAAGTAGTTCCCGAGGGAAAATTTAAAGTTGTTTTCGAGCTAAGCCGCGGGCAGACAACTTTGAAATTTCCATGGCACAGGCGTATGCATGTCGCCTGTGCCATGGAAATTTCATGGAAAGAAAGTAGAAAAGGATTTCTACTTTCTATACCGATCTCTCAATTAGCTCGTGGTAGCTTTAAAAATTGTTATCGAGTGAAGCTTTAGACCCAATTCTGAAGTCAACGCAGAAGAAGTCGCGGGCATAAGCTAGTATAATATAATGCCAAAAATATAGGTCTTGTATCCTCTATGAAATTATAGATATAGTTGTTATAAATTGACAAGTACTTTATAATTCTAACGTCGTACAAAATCACCGATTTCCAAGGTAAACCTTTTTACACATCACAGGTATGGGTTGCAGCGCGTGAAAAAGTCGTCTTGTGCAAAGTTTTGCAAATTAAAAGTAAAGCTACATATATTTTCAGATGTACGCATGTGTTTAAGCAATCGCGGCAACCAGTGTTTGCTCATAGGTACACATAAGTTTAGACGTGGTTATCAAGTCGACGACCGGATATCCTGGAGGTGTTTCAAGAAACAATGCCCTGCCACAGCCTCCACTGTGGGCAGTACATTAGTCGCCACCAGACACGAACATAACCATAAGTCCGATAAGCTAATAGTTGTGCGTTCAAACAAATAGGAAAAGGCACGTAGGCTGAAAGTTTAAAAGCGTCATAAATACGTGTTACTTGAGTAGCTTGCGCTGGCAATGGCCACGTACGCCGGGTGGAACCTTCTCGTCGGCCTCGCCAGGTTATTCTTGGTGAGGTAGCGCTTCCTAAAAGGCCAGTGCACCGGCTGCGCTTAAGGTTTAAAGACTGCGCCAAGACGGACATGACCGAATTCAATATCGACCTTAGTCATCGGGAGAGGCTTACAGAAAAAACAGATGAATGGCGCAAAGATTGAAGAGGGATGCCGTGTTTATGACGAAGTTGAGTTTGGTTTTCTTGCTCAAAAAAGGATAAGAAGTCATACCACGGGTTCTTCTGATTCCGCCGCGAGGGTCCAACTGCTATATTTGCGGCCGTGAATGTTGCTTGTATAATCGTGCATGTATTTACCTGTAATTTTATTTTTATATAATCCATCTGTGATTTATGAACAGAATTCAATGTTTTTAGTGCAATAACTCGGTAGAGAATGTTATTATTTAAGTTGTAGCCATACAGTTTTTGTATTAAGGCCAAAGGGATATTTAATTTGAGTTGATGAAATGCATTCCCTTGACCAAGAGCAAAATGAAATTTGTGACCTGATAAACCAGGCTTCGTTTCTCTGTCGTTTATCTTTAGAGGAAAATTTTGTATTTAAATTTTAACTAATAAACATTATTAATTTAGTAAATGCTTTTCTTATGTGTACAGTTTAATATCAAATGCTTTTGCGGCCCCGATGACTACTTAAACCAGGGGTTCCCAACCTTATTGAGCCAGTTGCTCACTTATAAGTTAAGAAATTTGTCACGGCGTCCGCGCACTAACCTTACTAGTCAAAATAATTCGGCAGATAAACGCAAAAATTAATCATCCTCATTGTAATACCACAATAAATAATAATTTTTAACAAAGAATTTAGAAAAATAAAACTTCTCCAACAATAGGATGGCCGAGCTTAATTATCTCCACAAAATTTTTCAAGGTTTGAGACAAGCCCGTGACACCCGGCACAAAAACTGTCTTGATTTTTTTGAAGCGACAGAAGTAGCGTATCTCTGCACTTTATACGGCACCCCCAGTTGGGAACCTCTGACCAACGTCATCAACAGCCTATCTATTTTCATGCTGGGTACTGGCCTCCTCTCCTACTCTTTCATAGGCGAGAGGGGAGAGATTAAGCCTATAGTGCTCTGTTAATGCAGTTTGGATGGCATATAACTATCCCAAAATTCCCGATGTGCTCTCGCCCTGGTCTTAATATAATCACCATCAGTATAATTTACTATTTCTATTAATTTGACACAGGTCTCATCTGTTAGTAAAGAGGGATGTAGAGACTTGAATAAATTCTCTCACGTCACAATAAACTCTAACGTCCGCCACTGGGGAACCTATTTCCGTTTTCCATTCTTAACGTAGGAATAAGCAGTGAGTGACGGAATATCTTATTTTACTTACATATTATTATGTGTTATTCTGTATAAACAAAAGTCGTAGATTTTTCTGTTAGAAGGTAGATCCGCATCACAGTCCGAGCTACTAAGCTCGTCACCGAGAGGGGTAATTTTTTTTAATCGATAGCCCAGCGCTTGGCGACTTTTATTCCTTTAAGAAAGCAATGATGAGGTCTGAGTTGCAGCACGCTTTCTTAGGAAACGCCAATTCACTCTTGTCTTGAAGGTACTCAAGTTATACGTGGCAGGAAAAAGTTGCCGGGAGGGCGTTCCACATTCTAGCGGTTTTTGCTAAACTAACGCAATCTAAAGATGTGCTGTCACAGCTAGACCAAACCATCCTACTGTCTTATTAATGTAAATCAATGTGAGTTTTAAATCACTTATTTTTGTCGCAGATGCCCAATTTGAAACGAACCAGCGAGGGAATCGGTGTCTCATGATAGGTTCCTATAGATTCAGACGAGGCTACCAGCGGCACAGTCGGATACTGTGGCGATGCTCAAAAAGGTTTTGTCCAGCGACTGCTTCCACGGTAGGCACCATACTGGTTTCGACTAGATACGATCATAACCATTAGCACAGAAGAAGTTAAATCATGTGAAGCATGTTTTATCATAAGAACAACTAATAATACGAGTGTAGAAGAGAAAGTCTCGCGTCAAACTTTTTCAAGGTCACGATGTGTATAGCTGATTTGTTTAACAAACTAAATTTGGGGTTTGCATTGCACAATTAACTAACAAGCCCTTATTGATTAGGCATGACGTGGAATAGTCATGCAGTGTTTTGACACACTTCAACTGGCAGCTAGTAGTAACTACATATTATAAGAAGCTGCCAGCGTAGCTGAAGTAGAGCGTTTTGTGACAGAGCTCGTCCGGGGAAGCCACGCTTATTTTCGCTAAATCACGCTTATTTAAACAGCATTGCTGTATTTTGGTCCGAAGTGCTATTACAGGCCCATGAGACTTTATATCAACGCCTTAGGTTGATGGATATAGGGCTACAATTTGTAGGACGTGTTCAAAGCATTCCCTGCGAATTCTTGCTGTGTTTATAGGTGATGAATTACCTTTTAACTTAGTTAAGGTGGACAATCTGCGTAGTCCGTAAAATCTATTAAATGTCAGAGCGTGTAGAACCACTGCATAACTATTCAATAGCTCCTCAATTAGGACAACAATGAACGTTGGACAAAAGGACCGTCTTTGTCCTTTGCCCCTAGACGTTATTTATCACTTTGCGTTCCTTATGTCCGCTTTCACTAACCCTAGGCATCGCTTAGATCGAATTCCTAATGATTTAGTTGATGTCTATAGAAAAATCCTCTTATCAATTGTTAGGCTTTAACTTTTGGTGAAGGGTGTACCTAGGAATCTCCATAGATCAGTCGGTACTTACTTAGGCATTGCCTAGTTCATCGTTAGTGAAAACGGGCATAAATATAAAAAATAGATTGATTTAGTGTGAAGAAAAAAGCTAGGTACAAGCTTTTTCTTCACACTAAATCAATCTATTTTAGTAAATAAGTATTTTTACACACTTTCATTCTTGTAGATAGCTTATTGAATATTAAACAGGTAACATCAATGGCATCCAAAGACGGTAGAGTAACAGCGTTTCGGGAAAGAAAAGCAAAAAATTGCATTACTTAGTGATAAAAATATAGTAGATTTAACTATATAATCAGTTATTCTTATGTCTTCGTTATAAGCAGAGCACCCAGTATTACAAAATAGACATAATAATTATAACATTTTACGTTAAAATCGTGAGTACTTGCAAAAATGACTTTGTGACGTCAAAGACACCTTTACGACAAGAAACTGAAGTTACGAGTATGACACGATTTAAATGTCGTCATAGTATTATCAACAAGGTTTAAGTCATATTAGGGTATTTTTATATGAAAATGTTTATTATTTATTTATTAGAAAATGTAAATTATAAGACTATAGAAGGAACACGAAAAAATATATAAGTGCTAAGGGATTAAATATAAAAAATATTTTGGCATTATTTTTCAATCCGGACATTTTTATTGAAAATGGTTTTCTGGTATATTATGTCAGATGGAATAAAAAATGGTGTAATCTTGGTAAGAAAACGTTGATATTTTTTTTTTAAATCACTTTCAAAATGAAGTTGATCTTAATTTCATTGTCTTATACCCATTTACATCAAGACACACGATAGTGTGTCAGCCAAGATCCAGCCAAGAATTAGGAACAGGCAACGCAATTACCGTGTGTAATATTACACGAACCATTTAGAGCCACTTTTGCCTTCTTAATAACTCAAAATCTTATTGAACACTAGCTTCTGCCCGCGGCTTCGCTCACGTAAAGTTCATTTTTGATTTGGTAAATCTTAACTACAAAGTTTATAAAAAAATTTTTGCTGCTAATAGAAAGACATTAACGTAAATTTCATATTTCTGAAACTTTAATATAAATTTTCATCCTCTTTTTGTGAAACACGTATTTCTTTATTTTTAATCGAAAACCTAAAATCAAAGTTTCATGGATGTAACTTGAAAAATAAATTGATAAATTTATTTTTCAATTTTATACAAAATTTCATCCCCCATTTAAGCCTGTTAGGGTTGGAATTTTCAAAAATCCTTTCTTAGCGGATGCCTACGTTGTGATAACTATCTGTGTGCAAAATTTCTGGCCGATCCGTCAAGTGGTTAGAGCAGTGCGTTGATAGATCAGTCAGTCAGTCAGTCAGTCACCTTTGCCTTTTATATATATAGATAAACACATGAATTTTGGTTTATATATTTAACTTGATATTAATATTTCGTTATCAAAAATAGGGATGAAAGGAGATGCTTTAGTTTTATTAAGGAATACCTTTATAAACCTAAAGCACTGATAATTATAAGTTAAGAAATACTGTTAAGTTAAGTTTTCAAGTCTATAAATGTCACATAGGCGATATCGTTTATCTGGTGGTCCATACAAATTTGGAAGATTTGCGACACACTGTTAAAGTAGTAAATTTTATTATCTAAAAATTTATTGTATATATTGTACAGTGTATAAAGTAGACCAAAAATCTGATGTTACCAAATAATATAAAATATTAAAAATAAACTAAGTCTGTTAAATAGTGAATTTTTTTAAAAACACTGTTTTATTTAGCATAGACAAAATATTTTTCGTTAATTTGTTTTTTATTTAAAACGTTAATTAGTCAAAAGTTATTTAAAATATCATCGGTCCGTTATTCAGCTGGTAGATTAACGGACACGTTAAGTAAGCTGATCATATTTAAGGAGCTTATACAATCAAAGAGTTTTGTGAAAGTAGACCTAAAAATCAGATGTTAATAGATGAAATAATATTTAATATTATAATAATTCTGTTAAGCCACCTAAATTGTAAAATAAATATTTTTTGTTCCGTTTGTTTTTTGAACCCTTGAAACTAACCTTAATTATTATTATATTATTGCTACAGGCGCGTGAAAATAATGTATTTTGTTATAAACTAATACCTACACTAACAGCGTGTGGTGCATTTTAGAGCTCCATCCTTTATATCTAATGATCTTCATCCAATCGCAGTCGTAGGCAGTGTTCGGCCAAGCTAGGCATTAAGCAGGGTTATCCTGGTTCTCGTATAATTTATACATTTCAAGAAAAAAACTGCGAGTTTGACGACTTCCCTGGCGCAGTGGTAAGTGCTGTGGTTTGAAGGGGGTCCCGAGTTCGATCCCCGGCTTGGATAATTTGGAAATTTTTAAATTCTGAATTGTTTCTGGTGGGAGGCCTTCAACCGTTGCTAGTTACCACCCTACCAACATAGACGTGCCGCTAATCTAACCTTCCGGTACGATGTCACATAGAAACCGATTAGGAGTATTAGGGTTTATTATTATAGGGTTCAATGTAACTGTCATCAGGGGTACCTAATAGATTAGCCCGTTACCATCTTAGACTGCATCAGTTGTAATGCTAGAGTATTGCCATTATTGAGATTAGGCAAAAACCTTCGCGTGGGTCTCCTTTAAGTTATAAAATCTAGATGGTACACTTGTTCATCTTAACGAAGAAAGATCATCGAAATCAGTATTAGTTGATGTTCTGATTTCACGGAAATATCTGCATCTCCAGTAACATCGCAAAAATACAAAAAAAAAATACCTCCACTTTTTTATTGAAGTAAGTCGACTGTTTTCTAGAAATAATCGAGAATCTTTCTGAATCAGGTGCGGCGTTCTATCTGTCGTCAAAAGGCACGGTGCGTCTCGTCTTTCAAGGGGTCCACTTCTCGAAGAACTATCAAAATGGCAGCAGGATATCGTGGAAATGTAACAAGGCCGGCTGTATAGCTCGCGTGAACACTATAGATGGACAAATAGTCGCCGTGAAGAATAAACACAACCACACGGGTACCATAAAGTAAATCATAGTTTTTTTACAGACTTCGAAAAGAAGAAGGTATTTTTTTATGTACGGTCGGCCATTATTCGGTCATATATAGATTGATGATTTGTAAGATATTTTTTTTGGTTAGGGTTTATTCCGAAATGTCCCACGTAATTTTCATACACACGTCATGTTGAGTTTCGGGACAGACAGCGGAACTCTTCAAAACTATAGTAAATAAACCGCGATTACTACTATCGCTTAAATATGCATTGTTTACGCAATCATATAACATAACATAAAGCCAGTAGGTACACTGAAAACGTTTACGTTCGTAAATATATATGAGATCTAAATATCACGATGAAATATATTCGGCCATTTTTTTGTCGGCTTATATTATATTATTGGACGGCTTCTATTATTAATAATAAGCAACCTTATCGCAAATCAACAACAAATGTTCGAAAATTAAAAGAGCCAATTTACGAATTCTTTTTCTGTCTGTTCAACGAAAATTCTTTAATTCTTTGATTTATTTTAATGTGTTCACAAATTAACAGCCGCACATAAAAGTAGATAGAGGAAAGGACCGTATATATTTGTAGTAATTTGTTGAAGAAAAATTTATAATAAAACGTAGTTTAACCCCTCCCGTTGGAGAGGCCTTTAGTCCAGTAGTGTACTGTTATAGGCTATTATGATATTAATATAGTTTAAACAAATGATTTGTTCATCAATGGAATTGTACGTTATATTGTATATAATATTTTTTTAAACTTTACAAATTTTGTATAGTTTAAAAAAATAACACTTACCGGGTTTGCTTATAAACAGCTGTGTAGTTAACACTGCAATGCTTTGATTCTCTGTGGCATTGAAGTCGTGTCATTCTACTTACTTTATGACTTCGAAATTACATGAAGAGATGGTAAATTTGACATAATAATTTTTTTTTACGTACACTTTCAATGTCATAAAGGAACTGGGTTTTGGTATTCTATTTTATATTCTGTGATATTTTTATTATAAAGCTACTATAACGTAACTGACTACAATTAATTGTATTTATTGCTTCATTAAATAAATACTGGTGTGAGCTTTCCTACTAGCTTGTAAATAAGTTACTTAGTTAAATATTTAATATTATTTAAGCTAAACGAGGTGTTTTTTGTGATTTGCATTGTGCAAAAGCCCTTGGTCGCAACAGACGTATCACCCAAGTCAGTCAAGACGACCTTTCCACCAATAATAATAATGCACTAATTATATCTGGCTTAGCGCTGTGCGTTGTGGCCTTTTAAGTTTGTGATGCGTGGGTTAGATTTCCGGCATGCGCTAAATTTCGAAATTTATAATTTCTGCGCTGCTCTGGTAAGAGGCTTTGGTTGTGACGAGTCACTTACCATGAGATGAGATCGCAATCAAGCGCTTACTTATTACATAAATTAAAATAAAGTGGCAGTTGCAAAGATAGAATCATTTTTTTGTAAACTAGACATTTATTAGCTCTCTGTATGTTAAGGCGCTGTTCTATTCTGGCCATACGACCGTAGGCCTCAAGTCTTAACAGTTTCCTTATTCGAATTAGGAATTAAAGGCTATATAAAAGAACCCCAAGTGTATCTTAACAAGTTAACACACTTGGGACGTTAATTTGTTAAATTTGTATGGTTGTCCAATATTTACGGTTGTTCCTACATTTAAAATGATAGAATGAATGACGTTGACGTTTCTTTTCTTAACTGCGTTTAAAGTTAAGGTACTCTTTCCACCACACGTTAAACCTTAGTTTTCAGGCACTGGTGTCCTGTCGCTTAGTGTATGTTTTCAAGTTACCAAATGATTCTGTCTTAAAACTTGTCGATTCTTATAGTACGAGCTCAGAGCTCGAGTATTCCTTTTCTAATATCGAGTTCTTTTAGAAGGCGAGTTGAGTTCTTCTCCTAATGAAACTAAAGAAATAAAGAAATTGATTAAACGAATGTTTCGCATTAAATATTCTAGTGCTCCTAGAACTAGGCATAACCGGTTCAAGTAGATATGATTTAAAGATAGCGCCTTTAGTAAATTCTTAATATTGTGTAGGCCAAAAATCTAAAGTTTTTGAGAAATGTTGATGAAGTTGTAGTATTTGATTTAAGTACATATCTTACTAATTATATTATAAATTGTGATTACTATAAAAGTAAACAAAGTCAAGTATAATATATGTAATTTTAATAAAAAACATACTATTACAGTTTTATTTCTATCTTCGTTTTCGAGCGGTGACAGCTTAGTGGTTTAAATGACAACACGGTCCCTCCAAAAGGTAGGACGCCTTTTGGGGGGACCGAGTTTGATCTCCGGCAAGTATTTTTACTTTCGGAGTTATTTGAGTTTTTAATTTAAACAATTAAAATATCACTTGCTTCAACGCTAAAGGAAAAATCGTGAGAAAACCTGCATGCTTCATAATGTTCTCGAAGGCGTATGAAGTCTACCACTTGGCCAGCGAAGTGGACTACGGCCTAAACCCTTATAATTTTAAGAGCAGATCTGTATTCTATTGTGGGAAATGATGATGATGTTGATGACGTATTAGTAGTATATTTCAAAACTATAATCGTTAAACTTCGTGGAAGACACTATCCTCGTGTAGAGATGGTTTTTAGTTTTCACTTTTTATTAGCATTACGACTGAATTAATATTTTACTTACCTACGTTGCCAAAACTTATGAGCACGTCTTCTACAATTAATCAAATATTCACGAACAGTTGTGCCGTATGGTGACGGCATATTAGAGTAGGTACAATTGAACCACGTTCGTTCAGAAAGATACAAGACACAGCAACGTCATCTAGATTGATTAATATGTGCTATAAAACCTTAGGTTAAATTAAATCAGTTTTATCCAAAATCTTCAGATGACGAATTGAATATAGT
Source organism: Pararge aegeria (assembly GCF_905163445.1). Taxonomy (NCBI): domain Eukaryota; kingdom Metazoa; phylum Arthropoda; class Insecta; order Lepidoptera; family Nymphalidae; genus Pararge; species Pararge aegeria. The sequence goes on from NC_053189.1 coordinate 15,204,236, forward strand.
AGTGCTACCAGTTTCCTACTCTTCTGGAGATAAAGATGGCACACCCTTGTTAAATCTGCCATTTGAATATTTTGGATTTGTAGATTATTAGCTTCGGACGATGGTCAATAATAGTTTTATTTATATACAGGTAATGATGGGATGTGGTTTTCTGTGTCGAGATTCGGTAAGCCGCAACTTCGGATAGGGCCGTACCGTTTCTGCGTGGCATCAGTGTTGGGACCCAAGAGCAATTGGCGGTGTGTCCACAACCCTAGAGGCTGCCGTGCTAAAGTAACCACCATAGAAAATAAGCTTGTGAGACTCTATAATAGTCATAATCACTGACAACTTGAATACTTTCTTTTCTGCTATTTTTTTTTGTTAGCAACAACTTCATCTTCAATGCTAAACGTAATCTACTATCAATGATATCCCGGCTCGGTGCCAAAATTATTAGGTGTTGATTTTTTCTGGTAAAATGTTCTAAATACCAGCTCGGCATTAGGAAATTGTTTATCAGTCCTCGTATCTCGGAGTGCACATAAAGCTGTCGGCCATGGGATGAAATTATTTAAAACCCCTCAACCAGTATAAGAGGAGCGTGGTGGTTCTATGCTCTATAACCCTCTGTCCTATCTTGATGAAGATGTTAATTATGGTAAATTTTCAAGAGTACTACACAACCAAAGTCAGTACCTACTATTAACCACAAAAGGTGGTCAAAACAGCGTTTCCATCATACCAAAGGGCTGGCAGGGATCTAACCTTTGGAATCTACGTCGTGAATTGCCTTTTAAAAATAAATAACAATGTATTAAACACAAACAACTATTAATTTTTTTTTTTAGTTTTATCTTAAAAACCAATGATATTCAGATTAATGTATGCATAACAGCATATTATCGAAAAAGCGTAATTTTTAAGTAGGTATTATTTAGTAAGAATATTAAATATGAGTGTTATTATATTATTTTATAGGTTATGACGAAGCATGGTTCTCTATATCCAGATTCGGCAATCCACAAGTTCGGGTTGGACAATACAAGTTCTGCAAAGCTTCCTGGATAGGCTCCAAGAAGATTTGGCGATGCGTGAACCAAGCGCGTGGGTGCCGAGCTAGGGTTATAACTCTTGACGGCCTTTTTGTGAGAGTTGATAAACATCACAATCATTAATATAGTTATTCTTATATAATTACTCAGTCCGTCCAAAAATAACCTTATCAGCCAGGTGTTAGGAAATTGTCCTGAACCGAATTCTTCAGGACAATCCTAGAGCCTTTTAAGACACAATCATAGAGCCTCTTAAGACATCGGGCTCGGTTTCTATCTGATGATACTGAACGGGAGCGTCGGCTTTACGTACTGGTTACTGAATTATAGTATTATAACTTGTTAGTATACTAACATTTTAATGTAAATTCGTCAAAAAAACGTAGAGGCTGCTAAACAGCCTTTTTTTTATAATGCTTGACATTATAAAAAAAGGGTTATGAGTTGTTGACATTTGGATAGTATAACTTGATAATAATAAAAATTTTGAAGAACATTTTTATTTCTTGCTTTTTAGTTGTTTATCAAAGTCGGTTTTATTGTCAAAAAATGATTTTGGAAATAAAAATACATTAAATACTAACTCCGCGTGCCTGATTCAGAATCTTTGAAGAAATAAATCATACACGTTCATAAACATTCATAGAAAACGTAAGATTTAAAAAAGTTGTTATTTTTGTAAAATAAAGAATTATATTAGTATAAAAAATATTTGAATTATTTTGTTGGATTGGTTACTATGTAAATGGGAAGTTATTTATAACAGCGGCGAAAATGATTCCGTTGACATTATGAATTGTAGGAAAAGGCGGAAAACGTAAGGGACTTTGGTCAGAAGAAAATTTGGAAGCAGCTATGTTAGCTGTTGGGAATGGCCAGCTTACGAAAAGAAGTGCAGCACGTAAATACGGTATACCTCGACAAACGTTGTGTGATCACTTGAAATCGGGAAGCACTGCGAAACGTATGGGACGAAAATGTGTCCTTAGCAAAGATGAAGAGCAAGAACTAGTAAAGAGTATAAAAGAGATGAAAAAAAATGGAACGCCTATCACTTGTGATTTGATACGTAGACAAACATATCTATATTGTGAAAGATATAACATCAGACATAATTTTAATAACAAGGCTGGTCTAGCGGGTAGACATTGGCTTCAATTATTTCTTGAAAGAAATCCAGGTCTTCATAATAAAACCATGTGAGAATATTTAGTAAAACTAGAAATGTCCGAATGTGAAGTAGGTCTTTACAAAAATTTGGTTAAATGATGTTTTTTTGATTGCTGTGTTTTAGTAGTAAATCAGAAATATAATCATTTATTAATCGTTGTTTCAAAGTGAGCTTATTATCTTAATGTATGTTATCTTATTTAATATAGATATATACACAATTTTTATCTTATTTAATATAGATATATAAACATCTTATTATACGAGTATATCGTTGATCAATAATAGAAGAAAAAAAACTTAAGAAATGAAAATAATATGTAATAATGGTAGGTAATTGATTAAATTTTTATAAATTGCCTTACAGGAGTAGCTCAGCGTGCCTCGTGGTCACAAGAGAATTTGGAGAAGGCTATGCGAGCTGTAGAAAAAGGCCTGTTATCACAAATAGCTGCTGCAAAACGTCACGGTATACCAAGACGTACATTAAGAAATCATTTGAAACTAGGAAGTAGCGAAAAACGCATCGGAAGGAAAGCTGTATTGAATAAAGACCAAGAGGGTGAATTAATTAAGGAATTTCAAGATCTTCAGTCAAACGGCACGTCTATTACCAAAAAATTTATACGTAGACAAGCATTTCTGTTTTGTGAAAAAAATAAAATACCACATAACTTTAACCAAAAACTTGGGCTTGCTGGATCTGCCTGGCTTAAAACGTTTCTAGAAAGAAATCCAAAGGTTTTTAAACCAACTAAGATTGCTTCTCATTGTACTCTGTACAAAGGGGAATTCCATTAGAACACAATTTTAAAATGTTTTTATGTTGAATTGTTACGCTGTTTTATTCTGTTCATGGGTTAAGTGAGATGTATTAGAATCAATACATAGTTATCAAATCAGATCTAGTAAGATTAAATTGTTCGTCTGTTTAAATCCTTTGATGCCTATAATATTATATATGAAGTGGTTGTTGTTAGGATATTACAGTTACTGCATCTATAATTCAGTTTTAATAAAGTATATATTTAAGTGTCATTTACTCTGTTGAAACTTAAATGTCACCGCACTGTGATATTATTATATTCAGTTATAAATTATACGTGTTACTTGGAGATAAATTATATGTGTTACTTGGAGATAAATTATATGTGTTACTTCGAGCCAATGTATTTCATTTTGCCTTCAATATAAAAAGTTAATACCCTATTTTTATAATTGGCTACTAAATTCAAAAGTTCAATTACTTTAGAACTCATAATTTAGGAATATTCATTAAGTTTAGCTTATAATAAAAATAATAGTTACGGTTAATTTTAAGTACCATTACAGTGAAGCGATGTTTAAAATATATTCTTTTTTCTCAGCTGGAATAAAGGAATGTGACAAAATAAAGTTCGAAATTACCAAGTTCGGAAACCCAACAATCTCCTGGGGCAACTATCGATTTATTAAGAAGCTGAGCCGACGTTTGAAGACTTGGTGGGAATGTACTGCGAGGAAGACTCATGGTTGCCGTTGTGTCGCCGTCACAGTAGAAAACCGCCTGGTTAAATTAAACGGATGGCATAATCATCATTAATTTGTTTTAAATAAGCAATTCGTACTTCATTAATGCGCGGTTTGCATAGGCGGGATACAAATTTATCCCCCAATTTTATCCACTGACAAGAAATCAAATTTATCTGTCGACCTGCCAAATCCCAACAACGGGGTAAAGGAGAAGTTTACCCTCGTTTAATTACATTTTGTTATATGGAAATTATTTCCAACCATGTGTCCATGCGCGGTCTTAAAATTGTGGGAGAAGCCAAACATTTTGTTCTTTACTCTTGAAGTAACTGTGTCCTGCCGTGCTAGCAGTGCTGATGATAATTTTAAGATATTTATGTCCGTTTTCACTAAACTAAGGAAACGCTTAAATCGGATGCCCAATGATTTGGATGATGCATAGATAAAAAAAAAATCGTTTCAAAAACTGTTGGATGACTAACTAACTAGTTAGGCGCAATTAAAATTTCAACGATCCGGGAGTGCGTAATGTTTAGAGAACTCGTAAACTGTCACTTGGCAGATGAAAAAAAATATAAATTCTGTTTCTTTAATACCTTTAAATATGACACTACGGAAACAAAATAACACACCTTGTGGCAGGAATCATAGACAAATTAGGTGGTTTGAGTTGCTTAGTGAAAATCGATTGGTGAAAGGTAACTCTATGCCTGAGAATCTTCTTTGGTTAGGTGTTACTTACTTATTTCTTGTATGTCTTTAGTGAAAACGGGCATTAGTGACGTAATTTAGCCCAAACATTTGATATTTCAAAGTATTGAATAGTCTGTTAGTTGAATCATTGCTGCTTTCAGAGACGCTAATCAAATGCTTTGGCTAATTATTGCATGTCTCCTTTACAATTAAGCTTGGATTTCTAGGTAAATATATTCCATTTTATTAAATAAATAAGCTATTTTTAAAGGAATACATACTACGTAGTAATTACTAGTTAGAAAGGTTTAGTGTTATTGAAATACAGTAAAAACTGACTGGGGATATATGGGTTTAATAAAACTGCCATACCCATAAATCTTAGCCCGCTAACATCTTAGTCTGCATGATCATTTATCACACTAGGTGAGATTGCAGTCAAGGGCTAAGTTTTACTAGTTAAAAAAAAAATTATGATATGAATAGTAAATGTATTAATAAAAATAATTGATATTAGGTGAAAGGAAGAAATATAATAAGGACTACTATATATAAGTATAACAAAAGAATGAAAATATATTCCATTTCTGTCATTCTGTCATAAGTAGTCGTTGAATATTATTTTTGTTACGAGTATATATAAACAATATATATACAGTAATTTAATTAATTCCAGACTAAAATTTCAAACTTACTATGTACTTTACAACTGCAATCACTTAGTTGGTCAAATAGTTTAAAGAGACGCGCTCTCGTACAAAAAAATATACGTACTATTACAAATTCATATTAATATTAAGATAAGCAGAAAATAAAATTGTTTAAATTTAAGTAAGTTTATCTCTATAACGATTAATGATTAATATAAAAAAAATGTAATGATGCACATCGAAATTTCGGTATCGGTGGCGAAAAAAAGTATGGTTGAGTTGCCTGTCATCAATAGCCTATAGTCCACTGCTGGACTATAGCACTACTGGTCTCTTCCAAAGGAAGGTTTTCCCATAATCACCACGCTGGGCTGGGTGATTACAGTAGTGTCACAGAGGAGCCTGCTGAGCGTTCAACGTTATTTTCATATAGTTGCCTCGTACGATACGCGGGAAGAGTAGGTCCAAATCCCGCTGGTTCTCCAATTTTGATGTGTAAAAAAAATCTAAATTAAGAAATTGTGTGTAGCATTGTGAAAATGCATTAATTAAAGTTCAAACATATTAAGTACCACTGAAAGCAGTAGCCCCTGTACAAGATTTTCTCGCTCGCAATCCAGGTGCTGTTTTCGAGTGTGGAAACATTTGAACATCGGAGTTATGGATTTTATTTGCATTGTATTCAAGGTCAAACTTGCCTACAATTCTTAAGCTCGGGCTTTTGACAGAACGTCTTTAAAACAAAAATCAGAAGTACAAGATTTGCGGTTCTCAAACGATTGACATTAAGCTCATTTTACTTTGAAGATACAAAGTTTAATACTCGTTGACATGTTCTCGATTGCGAATGAGTAAATCTTGTACTAAGGCTGCACAGTGTGTGTGTAAAGTAGGAAAATAGATTAGTGTTAAGACTTACGTATTCACGTTTTGTAGTTTTATAATTTCTTAGTGATAAATGTTAGCAAGTTATCAAATTAGAATGTAAACTAACATTATGACATAAAACCTTTGGTTTGTTAGTAAGTATAGAAAGTAGTAGTAGAAAAAAGAACTTTAGCAAAACTGTTGATGGTACGAATTGAACATGCAATTTTGAAATTGGCTCATCACGCATATTTACCAAATTCATTATTTATGTAGCCATTTGAATAATATATTATATATTTAACATACAACACATTTGTCATCAAATATTTATTTGATTTTCATTTGCTAAGTGACCCCTAAAATATATTTTTTACACTACCTTAGAATATACAAAAATATAAATAGTTCGTTTTGTAAATTTTTCAGATATGTGCCTTTTTCGAAATTGCGTGCTCAATTATTTTGAACATCTAAATTGATGGATCTGAGTGCAGTTGCAATTTTTTCACAGCGTTCACGTAATAGGCTTGCACTTCTTTCTGATTTGACAAATAAAAGTTTTGTTGAACCGAATCAGAATCATCGCCGCTATCTTCATTTATGTATGGATTTTCATACGGCCAAATTTAGTAATACTCGAAGATTTATAATTCGAAGATTCCAATCTTCAATTATCAATCAAGTGTGTCAAAAATCCATCCATCCTTTATTTAGTATTTCAACTTAATGGAATTGTATTCGAACGAATTCATTGCTATCTATGTTCTTGTAATATTAAAATGTTTATAATTAGTTTAAATTTTTAGAATTTCAATCGTGTTTCAATTAATTTGGAGTTAATAAAAGTAAAAAGTTCATTTCGTTTTTTAATTTTCTATTGGTAGAGTTTTTTTTTTTTGTACATAACCATAATCATGTCAATAGTCATAATAAAGTAAAATAGGCTTACGCTTCCTTAAAAAAGTCATCAGGCATTCAGATATCCTCACGATGTTTACTTTCACCGTTGAATTTAGTGATATGTTCATTGCTAAACGCACATAAAAGAGAAGTAAGAGGCTTGTGCTGGAATTCGCACTCAGCTCCTCGAAAGTGAAGTCGAAGTCCTACCCACTGGGACTTGGCTAACACTGCTTCATATATTCTGAGGTCTAATTATTTAAATTTGGATGGATGGAAGATATCGCAATGCGGTGGTTAGGCTCTGAAATTATTCCGTTTACTTTTATTGGTAGAACGATTTTTTATCTGTGGTAAGTAAAATTGAGCCCCAAGGACAAATTGGAGGGGAGTAGAAGCCGAAGATGCCTGAGGGGTCGGTGGAGTTCTAGAGGGTTTTGGGAGCTCGGATTGGGAAGGAAGCTGCTTTTGATCACCTCCAATGGAGAAAGTGGCTTGACTAAGTCAAGACCCAACCAGGACAGTTGAGTTATCTCTATTTTTATAAGGGCAGATAATACATCTTGATTTCTTTTCAGAGCCGAAGTTTAGTTTGTCGCAAAGAGGCAACTTAGTTGTTCAAATCGGCGAATGGAGGTTTAATAAACATGCATGCTGGGGTTCAAAGGTTCGATGGACTTGCATTAAGAAGAAGTCGGGCTGCACCGCTGCTATAACTACCGTGGATAATGTTATAGTGAAGACGTTGGGGTCACATAACCATTGAAAAATAGTGGTATATTGAAATTTTACAATAGCAATAATTTTAAGGGTCAAATGTTAGAATCTTAAGGCTAAGTTGTTGCTTATTAAAAACTTTTAGTGGCTACGTTTCGCATGATTTGCAAATTTCAATTATAATTTTATTCTGGCATGAAATTTGGCAGTTGTGTATTGTACGCCATATGTATTAAAACTGAAAATACTCATTAATTTGGAAACATATTGTTAATGTTTTAAAATAATTAGAAAAAATTTAAATATTTTTTAATCATTTTAAGTGAGAGATGTTTTGGTTTGTAGAATTATAGTTTTAGTTTTTTTACATTCAAGTTAATGTCACTATTCTAGCATGTATGCTCTAAAATAGTTACAGGAACTATGTTAATAAATCTATCTTAATCAGTTTTACCTGAACTTTTAGATTCTATTAGGATACGTTTGTACTAAGGCATATTGTTTTGCTTAAAGAAAGGCTTATATTATTTTAATCTTTTAAATGTTCGATTACTATATGATAGGCGTGCTTACCTTACTAGCGATAAATGCCTTTGCTTAGATCAATTGTTGTTAGTTATTATGAACTTGAATGAGAAATCCATAAATCGTGCCTTTTGAAGTTCATGGAGTGATACTAATGGTTGTTTTAATCTACTTTAAATAATAATTTGTTTTTTTTAATACTCTAATTTTTTTAATTTAAATATACTGTAACTTTCTTGCATTATATCATATTTTATTTTACAGTATTTATTTCTGAAACCCATGTACATCATTTAAGAATGGATAATTTTGCAATAAAATACAATATGTGATGATAAATTAAATCAGATGTAACTTTTTTATATTTAATAAAGTCTTCTCTAATCCATATCACTAATTCATTAATTGTATGAAAAACAAATCACGAACATTGGTCAAATCATGTACAAATGCATCATGTGTCAGTGATTGTCAGAGCGTGCACTCTCATACTCAAGAAACATAAGTAAGAGTCATTGTAGAAATAAGAAAATTATAGAACCTGTTCTAACGAGTAATTATTTTAGATTTAATTCCACTGTACAATGACTCTCATTGTACAATTTAGAAAATAATAAAACCTGCTCTTGCGTGTTGTAATTCTTTTAGATCTAAATTCACTGTCCAATGAATCTCAGTGTACAAGTAAGGAAATTATAGAACCTGTTCTAATGAGTTGTAATTCTTTTAGATCTAAATCCAGTGTTCGCACAATCACAGCGTGGGAATCCGGTCATAATGATTGGCCAGTATCGTTTTAATAGGGTCAATAAGTACGGCAGCAGAACAAGATGGGTTTGTGTGAAAGCTAAGGCTGGATGCAGAGCTTCTTTGCACACCATGGACAACGCTATAGTTCGAGTTTGGGGTTTCCACGATCCATTGGCCCATACAAGTGCTAACAGATTTTGAAAATTAAAAAAAACAAATATGGATACACATTTCTACCACAAATTTCTTGCATTAGTCAACACAGCTTTGGATGTAGTGGATAGTTATCTAGGAAAAAAGGTTATTACGTCATCACTACGTTGGAAATAATACGTTATTCATACGAAGTTGTGTTGATTAGCGCAAGTGAAATCTATTTTATGAGTATATGCTAGCAGACGAATGTCGAAAAAACATGATGTCAAATTAAGATTCTGTAGCAATACGTAGAAAACTATCTCTCTATATAAAACGGTGCTTTTCCTATTTATAATACGATGGTCTTCAATTAAAGATATAAACAATCGAGGCTTTAGGGCGGAACTTTTAAACCTTAGCAATAAAGAGTAATAATAAAATAAAGAGTAACACACTCGAATTGTAAGATAGTTTTGTTACTATAAAGGGAGGATGGGGTAGTGTTAAGTGTTATTAACATTGGGCTGACCGCACATTGGTTGATATAACCTGAGCACTAGTTGCTGTATTCTATTTTATAATGTCACTATATACGCGCTCAGTCGCCTTTAAAATAGTATTTGTTCCTTGCAACTTAAATAAAATAATAAAAGTATTTTTTAACTTGCTCGTTTTCCTTTTCCGGCAATATCAACTCTGCTTTCTACAGCACATATCGCCACTGACGTAATGGTGGGATAAAAAGTAGCCTATGTTACTCTCTGGCATCAAAATCAAGTTGATTGGTTGCTTAGTTAGGGCTTAAAGTAAGGACAAACGAACAAACACACTTTCGTATTTATAAGTATGGATTTTTTTTATAAGATTAGAGATCAGTCACTAAAAAACTAAACACTTGCTCTACTTCGTTTTTTATGGAACTTCATGTTTAGTTTATATCTGTTTGAAAGGCCATATATGTAAAAAGTTTCTTGGTAGTCTTGCCTTTTGTACAGATTACAGACGCGTTCGAGGATCGACCACTAGGTCGATCCGAGGAACGAGATAGTCTCCTAAACAACTAAGTGCTTCGCAGCAATCGAGAGGTTGCTCAAGCTACATTAACCTGTGTATGGTCAGCCTTAGTTTAAACTAATTGTAGTTCAAAATTTAACTTCATAATCATTAGTATGGATTAATTTACAGAGTTAATTAACTTAAATGTTACTTAAGGTTTTGGTGGTGGATAAATAGTTTAATGCTTTTATTCATATTGTATGATCATGAGTAATGTTTATCTTATATCATCTTTATTTTCGCGTACTTAGATCCTAATATACATATTATATTCATGTATTATAAGTTTTTCATTCCTTTTTTTTATTTCATCACCCTGGGCTTTTATCATCGTACATTTACAGGGGCTCATCGAAGAAATCACTTTAGAGAATAGCCTTGAACCCTGTCCTTTTTAATGTTGAGATTTAAGTGTTCGGTACGAAACATTTATAAAGTTCAAGTTTTCAACTTTACTTTCAGTTTAAAGCACTTTCACTGTTTACTGTAAAGAAGGATCACCCAATTGGCCGAATCTAATATAAAAAAATATTCATGTGACAAAGTTCTTGACCGACATGTATAAGAGTGAAATATTCTAGACTATTAATAAATTGTAATGTAATCCTCAAAACTTAAAATGGTTCCTTATGTAAGTGAAAGCCTTGAGTCATTTTTTTATTTTAAAATACATTAAAACCTAATTCGGTTGTGCATTAATCCAGAGTTAAACTAACCTGAACTGAGGGTAAGAATATTATATTCTAGGCTGGTCTGGAACTGGATTGGTCTGGAATAAATTGTAATTCACAACACTTAAAATGGCTTATTTATTTTCAGTAAACATCATAAAGACAAACCGGGGTACCTATATGTTACTTGTCGGAGGACATCGGTTCTACAAAGAAAAGGAGAGTGGAGTGAAAATAAGGTGGCAATGTTCTATGAAATCTCGGGCCAAATGCAAGGCATTTGTCAAAACTATTGAAGGTTCGATTGTTGGAGTATCTTTGAACCACACCCATTAAATAATTCAAATTGAGACGTACTTTATTCTATCATGAATATTATCTGAAGGATTACTAAATTATGGGTCTTACTATGCTGATATAGATAAAAATATTACATTCTTTCTTACCTCGTGATTAGTACGCTATTATTTTGAGCATTAATCTTTTTTGATGATATTTATTTCCTATCTTAAGTAACTGTTACAATTTTTATATCCCAGACTACGAGATAAATTCAAGAATGCTTCAAAGTTTCTAACTATGTTACCGATTTTAATATTTTATATTACATTTAAAGTAATTGCCGCTTTTCTATTTAAATTTTAAGAGAGTTTAATGACGATCTTCGGAGATATAGGGCGTGACTGCTCAACTTGCATCAGCAAACACGCAGTAATACCCATATTTTCCAACAGTGTAAACTTCACAAGTTTCAATTATCAGTAGGTTTCGTTTTATTGTCGCATTGTTAAACATAAGACTACGAATGCATTTAATAAAATAATTAAGAGGTTGAAACGTGGAAGTTATATGCTATTGAACATATAGTGATGATGTCAGAGACCTTTGAATTTTTTATTAATTTGTTGTATATACAATATTAATTAATTAATATACAAATAAACAATTTAAACTTCGTGTAGATAATAAACGTTCCTTATAGTGATAAAGATCGATTTTTAATGTTGTCGACTCAAAAATTGTTGATAGATGATGTCTTCTTATTATTTATTGTTAGGTAGAAAATGTTTTTTAACTGCAAGCACGTTGCAAATTTCATTTAATGGCACTGAGGTGAAGTAGTAGACTAATTAAATAATCATCATTGTTGACTCTCACCGGTTCACTACAGGGAACGGGTTCCTGTGAGAATGAAAAGGATTTAGGCTTTAGCTTTTCCACAATTTCGGCCAAGTATAGCTCTCGCCTCTCAGGCATGCAGTTTGCCCACGATGTTTTCACTCACTTTTAAAGGTAGTGAACCACTACGCTATCGCCCCTAAATAGCATAATTGGGAGATAATATAATTTTTTTCTTATTATATCGATAATCTCTTTGCTATTGGTCGCTAAGTGAAAACCCAGCTTAAAACTTGCTATGAGGATTCTAGTTTTGTTTAGATTATTTTAAAGTATTATTATTTTTTATAGTATTATTATTATGTTTATTTTGAATATTATTAATTTTTTTTTGTATTCCTCTTAGTCTTAGAAAGGTCGTGGGTACATAGAAATAGTCGCTACTTTTAAGATTTACAATGTTTATCTAATACATAATTAATCAAATTGAGATTTATTTGACTCCCCTTTTGGTCCTTATTGGGAAATACCTAATGGTTTAATAAAAGTAACTTGAGCATTTGCTTTCGATAAGCACCGGGAAATTGAAACTGATGAAGACGAATAGCCACTGGAACTATACAATAATAAATATTGCACGGGTTGCGATTCGATTATGTTCGTAAGCAATTTAGGCTCGTCACAACAAAGCGAAGAAGGTGAGGTGTCGGGAGAACTACTCGACCATTAACGCCCCAGTCATGGGAAAAGAGATATTTTGCGAAAGGTAGGTAGATAAAATTAGGTGACAACTTTGATGATTGCAAATCTACCCACGACAAAACGTGAAAATAAATATTTTCTTCAAAATTATGCTACGTTCCTTACTACCATATATGCGAATACAATAGATGAGTACACTACTACATTTTACTCAGCACCGACTTTATTTCTTGGCTTTTAGTTCTATCACAAAGTAATTTTTTATAGCAAAAAATATTTTGTCACATCAATTACCTTATAGAGTTTTAGTTTTGAAAATTACACTTGTTTACAGGAGTAAAATCATATATAACAAAACGTGGCACGCAAATGTTACTCGCAGGCAATCATCGTTTCTCAAAAGAAAGAACTGTTGGTCTTATGACGAGATGGCAGTGCTCTGTCAGGTCTCGCACTAAGTGTAAAGCATTTATCAAGACGTTTGACGGAGAAGTCATCAAACTAGTACTAGTTCATAATCACGAATAGTGCCCTACGGATTGCTCTAAATGGATTAAAGCAATCAGATTACAAATAAAGTTACATATGAAATCTTTGGATTAGAATCAATTCACCCTTTTATAACCATCTTTAGCTCTGGGATGGATTTATTGTGCATTGTTCTTCGTCGGATCACAATCACGATTATGACGGCATGAGTTTTGCTTCGTTACATGCCATGAGTTGAACTTCTTTACAAAGTAAACTCAATGACGTTTCAACGTAAAATTAATTGATATGATTTTATAGTGAATTTTTTATGTTTAAATTAAAAGGGTAAATGAAAATGTACAATGTTTTATTTTAAATGTTAATTCACTCTTTATTTTCTCTTGGACTGTAGAACTAAGAGTTGATCTGCCTCTGAAAGCAGGGTTATAAGAATATTTCTCCACAGATTCCTAGCACATAAATGTTTTTGAGAACTTATCCATCTCTTACTATCAGAGCTTCGCAAGGTCTTTTATTACGAAAGGGATCATAGTTAAGAACATTTGTCCACAGATTGGTAGCTCACAAATATGTTGTAGAACTTCTCCATCTCTATGTCAAAACTTCTCAAGGTCTTTAATTATGACAGGGATCATAATTAAGAATATTCTTCCACAGATATCTATCTCTCAAAAATATGTTTGAGAACTTCTCTGTCTCCTATTGTCAGAGCTTTTCAATTTTAATTAACTTGACGCTTTATTCTGCGTCATTCACGAATTTGATTTATCATAAGTTATACGATTACAATAGTAAATTTATGTACTCTATGTTTACATAAATTTACTATTTAATTAGTCTTAGTGGCATTATAAATCGCGTAGCAGTATTTCATAGCCGCCATAAGATAATTATTTCTATCCATTACTCTTATTTGTTCTATGAAGCTAGACGAGATAAAGGGTTGACATAATTCTCTCGTAGCGAGAATGCTAGTGGAACCGCTGCTTGCAGAAACTACTGCGACTAAGATTTATATTTTTTTATTATCAACACATTATTACCAATTCTTTATTGCGATACCTTTCAGTTTATACATTTTCGAATTGTATTGTTTTTTTACAGTTCGATCGATTTTCACGAGACGTGGCACCCAAATGTTGCTTGTGGGCAAACATCGATTTTCCCGCGCAAAGACTTCTGGTAGCATGACTAGATGGCAATGCTCAGTTAAGACGCGCACAAAATGTAAAGCATTTATCAAGACCATCGACGGAGTAGTTGTTCAAGTATTTCTGAATCATAATCACCATACAATTTAAAACAGGATACAAGCTTTTTAATTTGTTTCGCCACGCACACAGACATGTCGAAGCATCAACATAATATTAAGACATTAAATGGATAACTATTTAGAACTGTATCATAAGTAAGAAAAGTTTTCTCATTAAGAAATAAATATATTGATCTGAATCATCATTTAATATAAGAAATTCTGAAATTTTAATAAAGTTGACTCTTTAGGGTCTGCGTCAATAATGAATTTTATTTTTAAAAATATGGGATGATAAAATACTATGTGAGCGAATATATTCTAGTCTTATTCGGAATTCTTTTATTCGCTAAAGTTATAATATCCCATTTACTCTTAAGACAAACCACTCGTACCTTTTAGGACTCAAAGTGGATCATTGCTTCCGTAAATGAGGTACAACAGTGTTTTTGCTTCTGTACGGTATATTGGATAATCTTAGGTATGGTTTTAAGAGATTTTTATGAGTGTTTTGGAATGTATGAATGAGTGAATACACTTTTATTGTACACCACATAAACATGTTTGTCATGTAGAAAAATTGTAAATAAAAATTTAACGAAAAGTATACAATTTGAGACAAGGGCACCCAGTCTCTCAAAGTTTATTTACGGCTCTACTTGAATATATATTTTCAAAATTAAACTGGAAAAAGAATGGAATAAATATAAATGGTGAGAACTTCAACCATTTAAGATTTGCTGACTACATAGTGCTGATTAGTGAGAATCATGACGATCTCTACTCCATGATTCAAACTTTAGACGAAGAGAGAGCCGGAAATGTGGACTAGATATGAACCAAAGCAAGACATGTAGAACAGTGTAGAGATTTCTACGGTCATCCAATCTCAAACAATTAACTATGTCAATGAGAACATCTCGTACATTCTCGGGCAAAGCAAATCTTTTGTGGATCACACAATCATAGAAGTGGAGCGACGAATTAAGATCGCTTGGAGCAAATATTGGGTATTGAAACATATTTTTAAATCAAAAATACCCTTAGCTATAAAAAAGAAGGCAATGGACACCACAATATTGCCAACACTGTTGTACGGGTGCCAAACTTGGGCTTTAACAAAAAAAGTTTTAAATAAAATTCAGATTTTTCAAAGAGCGGCTGAGTGAAGTATGCTTGGCTTAAGATTAAGTGACCGCCAAAGAAACGGAGCAATTAGAAAGAAAACACAGTTAGTTGACGCCGCGGAACTGGCGTGCAAACTGAAATGGCGATGGGCGGGTCATGTGGCGCGCTCTTAAGATGACCGGTGGAGCGAGCGAGTCTTGCACCGGTGGCACCGAGACCAAAGCAGGCCGCGCGGAAGACCGCGCGTTCGTTGGAGAGACGGGGCGAGGCTCGCCACTAATAGAGTGCAGTGGGGCAAGATGGTGGAGGCCTTTACCCGTAGATGGGTGCCCAACTAACTAATGCATGTTTATTATTTAGATTCTCTTTATTTTGTTTATTTCTTTTTTTTTTTTTTTTGTAATTCGATGTTTAATATGTTACTTGGGATTAAATGGCTTATTTATTTTATTTATTTTATACAATTTGGCGGTCTTATCGCTACATAGCTATCTCTTTCACGCAACCAATGGCGTATGTATTATGGTTTTTCTTTAAATGTATTGTTTTTCCAGTTCGAACAGTTTTTACTCGTCGTGGCACGCAAATGTTGCATGCAGGTAAACATCGTTTTTCTAACGCAAAGACTACTGGTGCTGTGACACGTTGGCAGTGCTCTGTCAGGACTCGCACTAAATGTAAAGCTTTTATAAAGACAATTGAAGGGGAGGTAGTGCAACTTCTACTGGATCACAATCACGATTAGCTCTAGTATAACTGCTTTGATTATTTTGTATGATTATTATTTTGTATGAGATTGATTATGTTTATTCATTTAAAATATTTAGGTATATTTATTATGTTTATTCATTTAAAATATTTAGGTATATTTAATAAAATAATGCATTGAAATTGTTTATTTATTTTGTACTTTCGAAAGTGACTGTCCGCTTTGTCCTGTGATATTCACAGTGTAATATTACTTCTTCAAATTCAGATTTAAATTAAGTTCTAGTTTTTAAGCACTTTTGAAACGTCAAGTCAGTCTGTCTGTGTCTCTACTTTCGGTACGGAAGGCAGATTTTACCTAGAAGAGCCGGCAAGAAACTCAGCACACTTCTCTTTTTCAGCATGAACTTGATTAGACTAAGCTTTGTACCCCAACACGATGG
This sequence comes from Pararge aegeria, assembly GCF_905163445.1. Classification (NCBI taxonomy): domain Eukaryota; kingdom Metazoa; phylum Arthropoda; class Insecta; order Lepidoptera; family Nymphalidae; genus Pararge; species Pararge aegeria. The sequence continues at coordinate 15,220,766 of NC_053189.1, forward strand.
GTACTAGTAGTCAACTAAGAATTCCATCTGACCACTAACTTCATAATCTCTTTGTGTGTATATTCAAGTGTTAGTGGATGAAAAATTTCCTTGGACATTGTACCTAAAACAAAAAATTAGCAGACCAAGGCAATAATATGTAATAACTTGATATCGATGCCGATTCTTGCTATACAAATCTTTAACCTAAATTTGCAGGTTTAAAATTAGTGCTGTCCTTTTCAAACTGAATCACTCTGGGAAAGAATAGCACTATATTGACCCTGTCATTTGAGTCTAGTTGTAGTCCTGCCCCTTAAGTCTAGCTTCGAGATTCAAGTGCAACAGAATTGGCACCATTGAATTTGAAAATTATAAATAATCTGTATAAATTACAAAAGAAGATATTTCTATTTCGTGTCGTACACTAGGTAAATAATGTACCTGCGAATGCACAAAATAAACGTTTCGTGTATTCGCAAGCACGGCGTGGTAAGAGCAGGGTGTGCGGTAGTGCGTCATTAATAAGTTCCCTTAACCCTTCATGTCATTATTTATTTTTACCGCTTGACAGAATGTTCTTATACAAATGACAGCTGAAATGTTGTCCCTATTGGAAGGACCACATTTGACAAACGGAGTAATCTGGAACTAATTTTACGGTATTTTTAGTCATTCAAATATTAGTTCCAAGGACACAACTCTTATTACAGGTTCACAACTTACAGCATCAAAATGGTGTCAATCGATTGGAGACAAAAACAAAGTGTCAGGATGTCCAGTGGTAAAATAGAAATCAGTGTTTGACCCCCTGTAGTTTGACACGTGTTAGAATCCGGTTAAACAATTTGGTTCCGATACTGACCTTACCCAAATAAACACGAACGATATCGTGTAGAAACATATTAGGGGTATAAGTTTAATACAACTGAAATACCCCTAACAGGTTAGCAGGTCACCATTTCAGACTGCATCATCATTTACTTGTATGTGTGGACCTAGCATCTTAGCACTTCACCAACAACTTAACAACTTAGCAATCGAATTGCTAAGATGCTAAGGACTAACTTCTAATCGAATAAACTTAATTTTAACGCCTGCACGTTATTAGTATATCGCAACGCAAGTACTATATATTGCAAGCAGGTACTTATTATGAATATTTCTTTACAGTTGGATTCATTGTAACTCATCGCGGTACAAGGATGCTAGTTTCTAATGGTTATCGCTTCTCCAAGGAGCGGACTGTCGGAGCGTGGACGCGTTGGCAGTGCTCCATCAGAAGACGCACCAAGTGCAAAGCCTACATTAAAACCGTTGGAGGCAAAGTTGTCAAGATGTTCCTAGGACATAATCATCAATTCTGTAATTAATGAGAGCATTTTAAAAAAATACTGCAACTGCTCAGTTCCGTTTTATTATCAGGCACAGTCTTCGATCAATTATGTACTAGAAATGTCTAAGAATCTAGGCCATTTTTTTTTATGTTAGCTTATTTTCATTTTTTAATAACTAGTTACTATTCCAACGCTATGCCATGTTTTTTAGTAATGTCTGCAATGAAGAAATACGACCTTACTGAACTAAGACATTCCGTCAGTTTTATTGCTTTAACTTATGTTAAACACGAACGAGTACATTGGCTTTTAGTAGCAAACGAACGAAAAAAAGGCTCACAAAAGAATAGAAAAGAATATTTATTTTAGGATAATAATTCGTGAGGTAAGTCTTATTTTTCTCAGACACTTTTTGGATACAGCATATCTAGTATAATATCGATCGATGATTTACTGGTAATTTTTGACAATATTTCTTGTGGGAGCCATGGCTAGTTGCTATCCTATCGACAAAAATAGCCGCATAATTAGGCGTATGGTTTTAATATTTCATGCATCATGCGGGGATTGCATGGCTAGCTTGTACTGGCATAACAAAAATTGCCTAGCTATATAGATGCTTAGAATTTAAATAAAATAGCAAAGTAAATAAATGACAGAGTAATATTATTAGCAAAGAACCGACTTCAGAAGCTTCTATAAAGTAAAGGTCATTTAACAACCCACAGTAATCGAAGTATCTTACGCAAAATTATATTCAATAAAATTAAATGTTATTTCAAATTGATCTTAGCCGGGAAAAAATAGAAATAAAAATTTCAATCGGTTTTTAAAAAATTCCGCGGTATTCGTTAATTTAGCAAGATCATTGCAACGTTAAAGCCTTTATTTAATCAACAAACAAACAAAAATAGAAGAATTTTAGCATTTAGAATATTAGAGTAGATAACATTGCTTGTTTATTCTTGTGCCCGCTCTGTGGACAAAGTAGGATATATTCTGTCGTGGAAAACTAACGATTCCCGCAGGTCTAATTCGCGGGCAAGATCTATAATATATAAAATTAGTAAGGATATTTTAAGTATATGTTATATATGTAGCCGCCCGTACAATTTTATTTCGCCAGTAAGTTTATCAACGAACTCATTCGTATTTTTGAGTACCTACGTTGTTAGTTATGCGTATGAGAAATCAAAAAGGTAACCTATAAAAATGGCTAGCATTTTTATATTTATTGCTAAACCATTGAATTATATATTTAAGAACACGGATTTTTTTTGTTGTTTTACATCAGTGACCCTATCTACCTATACAATTAAATTGATTTATAAGAAGAACCGTATACCAAGTGTAGGCGTCGCGGTGTGGTATCAATTTTACGAATTGCGGACGCTTCATGCAGCAGAAAATAATATTCGAATAATTGTAGAGAATTTTTACAGAAATAAATGTTTTAATTTTATTATCATATTAATTATATTGAAAATTGCTGTAGATCGGATAGATACATTATGGGACTTTCGATTTTTGATGATAAAAATATAACTGTTATACAGGCACTATTTCATACAAAATGTTGTCGTGTGGCTATGTAAGCTAAACATGCGTGTGCAGCAAATGTTTTGATATTTCTGTACTAGTAGTTCTTCCTCTTCCTATTCGGTTTATTGAATCAATTTAAACGCATTTTCGTTTTAAACAATCACAAGTTTATGCCCGCTTAAGAAGTAGCATATAACTAAATACCTTATTTTAAGGCTGGCAGTACACTTACAGTAGCGATGAGTGTTGTCTTCTCTATTAATATAACTCAATGGTTTGAACTAGATGTAATAAGAATGTTTACTCACTAGTGTGTACGTGAAAATATTTGTATGACCAATTCAATAAAACACATTACAAGTTCTGGCCAATGTGGCCTGGCTTGCCAATATAGCCACGTTCCTTTTGTTTGACTTGGTAACGTGAAAAGTAAACGGTTGAGTTTTTCTATCGGATTGTTTATTATCGTAGAAATAGTTTAACTAAGCTTCGGTAGCTCCAGTATAAGGGTTCGAAGAATTTGAAATATTAGTAAATATTATATAAATGCGACCGCCCTAACAAAGTTTCAATTCAATTCTTTATATCTTTTCAACAAAGTTCAGTCTTCGATAGGTATTAAACGTCTTACGAATATTTCAGTGTCGAAATATTTGTATGATCGATGTCAGTTTATTATACAATGTGAAACGGAGTAACGAAATACTGTTGAAGGGTTCATAAGTTATTTCATTAGGAATCACCCTGGAGAAATATTAAATCAAAATAAGAATATTTATTTTTCCATACAAAGTAATTCAAAACATTCTAAGTGTTTACTTATTAACCCTATTGAAGATAAAAGAACGAAACGTGCATAGTACGCTACGTGACGCGTACTTAATAAAGTGGCACGAGTCTCTTGATTTTACTTTTGCATGTGGCGTTAGGGCTGTATCGGATGACTTTCAGTAAAAACTATGGCAATGTTTTACACAACACTATTAGCGTTTCGGTTTCACAGATAAGTCTCAGATACATTAAATAATGTACCCCAAAAGCCTCTGAAGTTTTATGTCGGTTTTCATTTACCCGTTGTATAGATACAATATTCAAATATTCCGGCCCACAGATGGGGACTTTTGATGCGTATATTACGTTTCTCTCTCCTCTATAATAAAAAAACATAATGTAAAGAATTAAATTCAAATACTAATTCACTAGGCATCTCTTCTTATTATGAGAAGACGCAGATGGAAAATATTTATAAATGTCATTGATGAATTAAATAACCGATAGGAGAACCGCGCTGTTGGTATAATTCGTCATACAAATATGATATTATGTATTAGTATAGTATTCAATTAAGCAGCTTACCTTCGAATCGTATAACGCGCTTCATCTACGCAACCTTATTATCTTTACGGTAATATATTATATAGAATTAAAAAAACAGTGTGAATTATTTCTACCTAACCTCAATTCCAAAATTACGAGTAGTTAATTGATATGAGGTGGTGTGACATCGTTGAATCCCCTACTCCCGAGGTCTGTCGAGGGACACACAGAGTTATTAGTGGGTGCAAGTCCCACATAACCACTCCGTATCCCCTAACGGAGTGGAATGCTTCTGGCATTTTCTCTGTTAAAAAAAATGGTGTGACATTGTAACGGCTATAAGAGTTCTTGCTGGACATCTTCCTCTAAATAGTTATGGTTTCCTTATGAAGACGACGCCTAATCCGGGAGAGATTGCGGCCAAAGGCTAATTTGTAGTGGAACAAAAAAAAAGGAAAGCAATCAAAAAACAGCGATTTAAATTTGGCGGCCTTTTCGCTTCATAGCGATCCTCTCCAATGGCGTAAAAAATGGACCCTTAATCGGTTCTCTACGGGATTTACTTGGTGTACTTGTTCCTCCGTCGCTTCGTCTACAGAACTGCGCGAGGACGTGAGCAATGGCATCTTAAGTGGTGGATATATAACCAAAACTCACGCAAAGTTTTTTATCCTCGCTTCTCTGGAACACCATCCCGGTATCAGTATTTTCTGACCTTCAAGCTAACAGATAATAGGCGCACTTTTACGCAATATTTCCTTATCATTGCAATAAAAAAAAGCTCAGACTCTCAAAAATCCAACCTAACGACAAGAATACAGTTCTTTTTATTGTATTTGTATTGTATTTCAGTTCCCATATTCGAAACGACCAGAACCGGCAACCTGGTGATGATACTTGGCACCTACCGTTTTAACAGGAAACATCGTTCTGGTGGACCGAAGATCAGATGGAATTGTGTCAAGACCAACTTCGGATGCCGTGTGTCTGTCATTACTGTCGATGGATATGTCGTGAAGACGTTTAATGAACCACATAATCATTTTTAAGCCACGTAACCTTCTGAAGCCTCTTTAATGATACCTTAATCCTACCACTGGGCTTCTTTTCCTCTTACAAGAAAGGGCTATTCATTACCACACTTCTCTAATGCAGGTTTGCTCTTGGCGGGAATTAGCAATTATATATTGCAAATATTAATATGCGAATATTTGATCAGACGTTACTCATTATCTGAAACGACGGCTTAACCTGATCGCCAATGCAAAGAAAGAAGGCTTCGAAAAAATTAAAACTTCCAAGTTGGTACACCCAAGGTTCCGGCTAGAATTAACGTTCCTTAGCTAACACAGTTTATTACCGCTTTCGTAACTAAACCATTTCCTCGCTGGTCTACGAGAATATGTTCCACAATTAATTTGTAAGTTAGAACAAGTTGACCTGAGTTTGTTTGCGCGCAAAATGAGAATGCCTGTTTTTCACCAGATCCTCTACCTTGTCCCCATTCACTCGAGTTCTGTCGTTTATTACTCATTACTCTAAAGTCCTAGATGAAACCTCTACAGATACGTCAACCAATTGTCTCCTGACAATTCTCAACGCCGATTTAGCTCAAATTAAACTGTTGCCAATTTCTGTGAAATTATATGCGGTCCACTGGTCGTGCACAATTTTTTTTTTAAAATCTTAACGACACCATAAATGCTTCTTATAATTTACCTCCTTTTTTATGACGACTTGAATTCACGGAAGATACCGTGTTTCTTTTATTTGAAGACAGGAAAATCTGAAATTATAGAAGATACAGGGAAACCGTCTTGAAACCCAAAGAAATCATCTTAACATGAAATTGAGTAAGCATAAAAAATGACAATTATCTAATTTTCATGATAACTGACAGTGACAAAAAAATGAGTATACCAAAATTGATTTCAATGAAGATTCCTAATAGTTCATTACTAAGACAGTTTCCATTTATCTGATATGTTTTCAGTTTTCCAAGTTAAATAAACATTTTCTGGATCAATCTCAGAAATTCAACAGATTTAAATAAAACCTAACCTACCCCTATCGAGAGTTTCTGATTTTTATATTTGCTCATACTTGCAACCGGACGAATTTTATTAAACAACACAGTCGATATCTTTTTAAAAGCATAAATTGATACCGCCTTGGACAGGAGCCGAAAGGTACGAAAGATGTTCAGAGGTTAAGGAATAATAATACAGAAAAGTTAAAAAAATAAAAAAAAAAAAATCAGAACGTAAAAAAGAAATTATAGAATACTAAATAGTTTTAATAAAGAGGAACGAGAAAATGTACTGCCGAAGAATTTACTTCCCGTCATAAATCAAATTTTAGTATGGAATTTATAAAAGCAGGAATAATCTCATATAGTGGTTTCTTTTTCAGTCCCACAGTTCGAAGAGACTCGGACCGGGAATCTTGTCATGATTTTTGGTGGACACCGCTACAATAAGTTAACTCGGTGTAGGGGACCCAAAATCAGATGGAATTGTGTTAAAACGCCGGCCGGGTGCCGTGTTGTCGTCATTACTATTGACAGAGAGATCGTGAAGATACTGAATGAGCCTCATAATCACTGATTTACCTATAGAATTCTCTTAAGGTGTGACATGACCGAATACAATTTCCGTATACAACGTTGCAAGTTTATGTTCTAAATTTTTGATGCATTCTAAATTTCGATGACTTTCAATTTAATGTAATTTAACCTACACTTTGAGGAAATAGGAGCATGAATTAGTAATTAAAAAAATTATAACATAAAGTAAGAAGTCAATAATGCGATATTATATAGTATTTTTTATTTTTTTGAATTTTTAAGGCAAGCCACTTTATCCAAACGGACGCAGTTTGGACAAAGTCAGATGTGGGTTGTATCCTGCGTTGGCCCTATCACAAGGCTTTTTGTGATTGGTCGTTCGCGGGCCGCAATCTTGAACGCAACTTAAGATGTCGGTTAGACACGGTGGCTTGGCTTTCTCTTTAATTAGGTGCTTACATCCACACCCATCAGTGGCGTGCATAGAGGGTATGCAAGGATATGCAGACGATATATAATGAAGAAAATGTCCAAAACGAGTTATAAAAACTTAAGGGTAGGCTTTCTATAACTCTTACAAAGCCTATCCTTAAGTTTTTTTTTTTTTTTTAATAGTGGGCAAACGAGCAATTGGGTCACCTGATGATAAGGGATCACCACCGCCCATAAACATCTGCAGCACCAGAAGAGCCACCGATGCGTTGCCGGCTTTTAAGGTATTTGTTTATCCGCCCCTTGAATAACCCTCGATTGTATTTTTGAGGAAACACGTCAGATGGGAGATTGTTCCATTTTGTAACTCGTAATGGAGATTTTTTTAATTTTAAATCATCTGCATACCGTGCGTACCCTCTATGCACGCCACTGACACCCATTCATTTCACCTCGGGCAGCCGACTTACCTATCTGCGTACAGCAGCAACAAACCTACATAAAGATACTGAAACCTCCTTGGTCATCAATAAAATATGTTATTTTCTGAATTCATTGTATTTTTTATCACAATCTGGCTTTAAAAACTAGACTAGTAATGATATAAATAATCGCCAATTCCTAATTTAGTGAATTTCGTCACGCAGTTCCCGTGTTTGGCAAGACAAGTGCTGGAAACCCTGTAATAATAGTGGGAAGCTATCGTTTTAATAAAGACACTCGATGTAAAGGACCCAAGATACGGTGGAGGTGTGTAAAGGTTCCCTTTGGATGCAGAGCGGCCATTTATACAGTTGATGACATCATTGTAAAAACTGTTAATGCGCATAATCATTAAGGCCCCGTAAAAGAAGCAATCTGCAGACTTACTTGTATAAGCACAGACATATACATATACAATTTGTAACTTATATTATAGTACTATTTAAGAGTTATAATGTTACAATGAATTATATAAACGGTCGAACACCGTAAATTCTGGAACGGTTTTTTAATTGTCTTGTTCATGAACTTCAATACGACGAAGCCTCGTACCACAAATAGTTCGAGCATTTTAGGTAAGAGTATAAGGTTATTATGTTACATTTAGTAGGAATAAAATAAAGAATTTATTTTCTTCTACGAACCCTAACAAAAGTAACTTTATAATATTACCATTTCAGTTCCGATATTCGGCAAGACCCACGCTGGAAACCCTGTACTAATACTGGATAAATACCGCTATAATAAGGTAAATCCAAGTAATGGGCGGAAATTGCGATGGAGGTGTGTAAAGAACCCTTTTGGATGTAGATCGACTGTGTACACGATCGATAACGTAATCGTAAAGAGTAATAATGAGCATTGCCATTGATGCAGCGAATAAATAATCAAGAGAAAGGAAACTACAGGTTAGCAATATTAAACTGCCATACACGAAACGGTTTGCCCGCTATCATCTTAAAATACAACTAAAACAATTTATATGATACCCCTATTATTTCAAATACTAAGTTATACAAAACTGTTGCCTTTTATTTTCTTATTACCTATATCCTTTGGAACACTCGCCTGGACTTTTGTCCTTATTGCTATGAAGAATTACGCAGTAATCTGAAACTACTATTGGTAGTTGAAAGTCTATACCGAGAAAGAAGCGATTTAGCGTTCCGGTACGATGTCTCGTAGAAACTGATTAGGGTTAAATATATCTGCCATACACCCTAACAGATTAGCCCGCTACAATCTAAGACTGTATCGTCATTTACCGCCAGGTGAGATTGCAGTCAAGGGCTAACTTGTATTGTCCTAAAAAAATCTATTCTAGATTTGGAAGCCCGAGACAACCTGGTGGGAAGCTTTGGCCGTGGCTGGTTTGGCTATCATATTGATACAAATGTCCCGCCAAGCGATTTAGCGATTTGCTATGATTTCGCGAATAGATCCGCGTAACTTTCCGCGGATTAAGGCAAATAAGCTTAATCTTTAATGTAAATAATAAGGTTATTATCAACTAAATTTTTTTAAACACCTCCTTCTTCTGCGGTTGCCGTATGAGAAGACTAAGATATAATATAGAATAAAACCCAGCGGCGTCTTCTGTGCTACTACTACCAACTGCGAAAATCACCATCCCGTCTTGCCCAGCGTGGTGATTATAAGCAAACCCTCAAATTAGGAGAGGCCTTTAGTATTATAGTGGACTGTTATAGGGTATTGATGTATGTAACTAAAGTTGATTCAAATTTCTAGATTGCGACCCCATTTTTGAAATGTCAAAACACGGAAATGCAGTAATAAAATACGGGCCATACCGATTTAACAAGGTGTACAGCAAGGGACCAAGATTTAGGTGGAGGTGTGCCAAAAATCCTAGAGGATGCCGCGCTACGTTGTACACTTTAGAGGACAAAATCGTTAGCGTTGCCCAATTTCATAATCATTAAAGGAAGGAAATAGTCATCGCCTTGATTGATCTTCCGATGTTGAAGCCGATGATGATGGGTTACGTGGTAATCATTAATTATGGCCACGACTGCCATATTTAAATATTGCTAAATAAAAATCCTTAATAAACAAACGAAGAACTAGCAAAAGATAATCTTTGGGTTAGAAATCTACCTCTATATTAGCACAAAGTCTCTCTGACGGTCAGCAATTAATAAAGTTCAAATGTTTGCTTGAAGCGTCGATAGCACAGTGGGTAGGAGTTCGACTTAAATTTCGGACGGGCGAGTTCGAATCCCGGCACGCACCTCTAACTTTTTTAAGTTATGTGCTTTTTAAGCAATTAAAATATCACTTGCTTCAATAGTGAACGAAGACATCGGGAGGCAACGTGCATACCAAAGAGTTCTCCATAATGTTCTCAAACGTGTGTCAAGTCCACCAATCCACACTGAGCCAGCGTGGTGGACCACGGCCTTAACCCCTTCTCATAGTGGGAGGCGCCCTGTAGGGTTATTTTAAGATTTCGGCAAATTGGGTTTTATTAATCTGTACACTCTGGTTTATACCTATTATTATTTACATCTGATTGCAAGTTTTGAAGAACTTAAAAAACTGATTGTATTTTTTGTCTAAATATTTTAATGTATTGAGATAATTTCTCTAACTACTGACAACGAAAAGCTGAATATTTTTGTTATTAAGTGTATGAAACTTAAAATATCTTGTATAAGAACAGTTTTTTTCGCGATTTTGTACCGTTTAACAAAAACTGTTTTTTTTTATTGTTATAAATATAAATAAAAAGTGGATTATATTATTGGATATACATTTAAATTAAGTTGTTTTCTATGTTTAGAAAATTAGCCAAGTATAAGTCTTGGGTACCTCGATTTTAATACGATACTGTGATTTATTTTACGGTTATTAGGTATAATTGTAAAGTTTTTAAATGAGCGGTTATACAATAACCCTATAAAATGTTTTTATTGATATAGATACACTTTATAAATAAACTGTTTGCTGTATTATTATTTTTCATTAAACAGTCTAAAGTTCACATATTTTTAGCTGTTGCAAAGAAACGCATGAGGAATAAAAATTTTTTTTATTTGCACTTCACTTTTATTTACTTTTTGATTATTTTTATTTGCACTTTATTTTTTTGTTTGCATGTGACTGTTTTACTTTCTAGTTCCGGTTTACGGTAAAAATCAGCGCGGGAAATATGTGATTAAAATCGGCAAATATGAATTTCACTCGGAAAATAGACGTAAAACTAAGGATGGTCGGCTAGGTTGGCGGTGTCACACTAAATTCTGCAAGGCTAAGATAATAACCGAAAACGATGTAATTGTTAGTACCAGTGCAGATCATAACCATTATTAGTTAATTCTGTATAACCTATTGTGAGGGCAGTAAAAATTGTCAGACCGATTATAAGACCAAGAAGCAGTTGCCCTGAGTCGCGTCGAGTATAAAGAACTCAGTTTATACAAATTTGAAATAAGAATTCACCGTAATTCTTATTTAAAATTTTTAATAAAAAAATTAAGCTTCTTGTTTGGTTAAAGAACAACTATTATTTATTAATTTACCAATTATTCACTGTAAAGTCAGCATCTCCTGAGGATGCTCCGGTTTCGCAGCGGAACGTGCGTAGAGGGCACATTGCGGAAGATCTGTTTGGTGTGGAGAAAGATTGAAGAAATTATAAATTACACCGTACAGATTCTCCTTCCTTTCCCTTAGTTCGAAATCGCCTCGCCTTTATTAATTTTTCTTTAAGTTTAACTTTAGTTTTAACTGTCGTTATCAAAGTTGACTTTCTAAAAGCAAGGTCAAACAGCGTAGTCTGACCTCTGTCTCGTGCGCGACCATGACTCTTTCTCAAACGCGTACGACAGTTTGACGTTCGCTTAAAGAGAACGTCGGCATTTAATTTGCGATCTGCGTGTGGCCGATCACAAAATGCGCTGTTTAATAATGCATTGTGATTGGTTTCACGCGGATCCCAATTTTGCACGTCGTTAAGGACGCAGGTTTCACGGCACAGTGTGGCCTTCGCTTTAATCGTGCCTCAAATGTTCCTTTTCTCTTTTTCTAAGCATGGCCATAAAAGCGCTATAGGTTAGCTACTATAGGTTAGTATGACCAAAGTTCGTTACTTAGTTTTATATATTTTTTTAATTTTATGATTTAAGTCAAACAAGTGGTTTTTAGGTATAAGACAAAGAAGTACTGGTTTTATTTTAAGTAAACTATATAATGTAAGTTTATTTTTTGCATAACGATATATTTATATAAATCAGGATCGGGGAGTTCTAGGTTGCGTAATGGGGAACCGTAAAAGGTTGCTTCACACATATCATTGGTTTGGTGTTTTAGCAAAATAATCGCCTTTGTGATTTTAGCATGTTTGACTATGGACACCGAGGATTCGATTCCCAGGTTGGCAAAAATGTATATTGAGTCTTATAATGAGCTCACTAAAGCTTGAGGGCACCCTGCTAAACACGCTCGCGTGTCTAGCATAGGAGATAGTTTATAATCATCGACCCACTACGCTGCTCCAATTCAGGTTGGCGGGCTGCAACGACTATTAATTATAGGTAATAAGGTCGATGGCTTAAACTGATCTCCGAGGCACGGGGCTATGCTATTCCAATTCCCTAATTTCGAGCTGGTACGGATAATTTTTAAAAGTAAAATTAAATACCTAATACTTCTTGGCCCGACCCCTGAATCCAATCCGATAATTCCTGATCGAACATATAGTCTAGTATGCCTAAGACTACCGTAGCAGTTTAGTATATATCATAATATGACGGATTTACCTTCACGGTAATGTGAAGTTTTATGTCTTGAACTTGAACACTAAGCGCCATATCAATCGCTTGAAATGTGCTGTACGTTGGAGTATGACAAAACACTGCGGTTCCATTCCGACGGTATGCCACGTTTTCTAATAAGGCTCCAAGGGTACCGGGTGGGTTCTGGAAACATGAAAGTCTGAGTGCGACTGTTAAGCGCGAACGCGTTCATATAAATTGTATGTGAGCCATTTTATTCCTGATAGGCTGAATATATCGTAATATAAGGTTGTGAAACTATACTAAGTTTGAAGTTACTGATCTAGTTTAAGATGATTCTTAAAACAGTCAAAGTGACTTAAAG